>NC_046161.1:55170566-55415566 GCF_011064425.1 Rattus rattus
AGACGTCTTGCCGTCTGGCATCATGCGGTTAACTATGGATCCAGTGCAGTCAACTGTGGCTAACATTTGAAATTTAAACACCCTGCCGCTGTAAAAACAGATTTGGGAGGCAAAACTTTTTATATTCATAGACGTGTCCTGCCAAAACCTATTCAGATGCTCCAGTAATGAATTAATAATAAAGAGAGTAGAAGCGTGCAAGCCTGCCACAGATTTGCATCTGCTTAGCCCTGCTACTTAAAAGTATGTGCGTGTGTATCTGTGTATGAGTGTGTGTATCTGTGTATGAGTGTGTGTATCTGTAAGAGTGTATGTATGAGTGTGTATCTGTGTATGAGTGTGTGTATCTGTAAGAGTGTGTGTATGAGTGTGTATCTATGAGTGTGTGTATCTGTGTATGAGTGTGTGTATCTGTAATAGTGTGTGTATGAGTGTGTATCTATGAGTGTGTGTATCTGTGTATGAGTGTGTGTCTGTGTATGAATGTGTGTATCTGTGAGTGTATATATGAGTATGTGAGTGTGTATCTGTGTATGAGTGTGTGTTGTGTGTTTGTGTGTTGTACACACAGGAGTATGCAGGTGCATGTGGCGGCCAGGACAGGACACTGAATGCCTTTCTTACTCTGCTCTGCCTTATTGCCTTGAGGCATGGTCTGTCACTGAACCTGAAGTGCAGATGAGCTAGGCTGGTCAACTGGAGAGCTCTTGGGATGCACCCATCTCCATCTGCAGTGCTGGGGTCGTAGGTGCTCCAGCTTTCCCAGAGCTTTTGTGTGGGTGCTGGGGATTCAAACTCAGGGCCTCACATTGCAGAGCCACTACTCTTACACACCAAGCCATCCCTCCAGCCCCTACTTACGCACCCAGCTTTGCAACAGGGGAGATGCCAGGATCTAAGAGGTACCATTCATTACCGATAGTTTTTGGCCAAATGTTTGGAAGATGGATCTTTTTATACCCTGTCGGGTGGAAGTGTAAATTGATGTTTCTAATAAGGAAAATGTTGTAGTCACTTGAAAATTCAGATATTGAACTGGCTTTTTGTTACTGTGTCTTGTTTTTTTGAGACTCATGTAGTCCAGGCAGCCCTTGATTCCTGACTTTCCTGCCTCTGTTTCCCGAGTGCTGACATTGTAGTTGTTCACCGTATACCCCATCTTGATCCAGCTATTTCTTCTCAAAGTGTCTGGTGTGTGTGTGTGTGTGTGTGTGTGTTAAATATTATACACATATATTAAATGTCTGACATTATGAAGAGGCCAGGAAATTTAGTATGTCTGTATAGTGGATGTTACATAAAATGAACAGCGACCTGGCTCTGGAGAAGGATTGCTATGGCACAGAGAGGACGCGCCACAGGGATGTGTCATCCTGCTTATGTAACCTAAGTATGGGGATTATCTTTCCTCAGTTGCTTCTCTCCTCAAAGGGGCCGGGCAGGGAGATGGTTGAGTGGGCAAAGCACTTTCCTACAAGCTTGAGGATCAGAGTTCAGATCCTCAGCACCCAGGAACTGCTGAGCAGGTGTGGCAGCCTGGCTGTAAGCCCTGCTGCCAGGCCAGCCAAATGGCAAGCTCTGGTTTCAAGTGACAGACTGCCTCATATAGAAGAAAGAGAATGCTCGAGGGTACATATGCACATGCTTATGCACACACACACGATGCACAACAGCCGTGGGAAATGTTCATGTTGCTTACTGTTTGTCACGCACACAGCAGAGGCCATTGTTGCCCATTGGTTTTCTGGTCATAATGTTTGGAGCTCCTACTGTGTACTTAGTGCTTGTGACCTGACCTTTATTTCCATGGTAGAGTTCCTGAGGGCCACTCTTACAATGACGAGGGGTGACCTAGGATAAAGGCCTCAGCTCTAGAGCTCAGTAAAGATAACACATGCCCTCTTCCTTCTCCCCAGGGTCACATGGATGAAGACGTGCAGGCGGCCTTGCTGCAGATCATACAGATGCGACAAGGCCTCGTGTGCTAGCGTCAGCTGACTTGGAGCCTGCGCTGCTGGTGCTATGCATTCTGGGTGCAACTCTGTGACTCTTCTGGGCCCTCTGATAGTATCAGTAAAATAAACTATATTTTGTTCCGTTGTTGAATTTTATTTCTCTGAGACGAGTGTGTTACTGAGTTTTCCAGTGGATCCAAAGCTGATTCATTTCACAAAGCGGCAAACAGCACGTGCTTCTTGCCTTCCCTCAGCTATTATCTTTTTATTTGTACTTTTTAACTTTTATTCCTTTTTGTTTGTTGTTTTGTCTTTTGAGACAGTTTGTCTGTATAGCCCTGGCCATCCTGGAACTCACTTTGTAGATCAGACTGGCCTCAAACTCACAGAGAACCACCTGTTTCTGCCTCCCGAATGCTGGGATTAAAGGCCTGTGCCACCATGCCCTGTAATTATACTTTTTAAACTACATTTTAAAAGTAGTTGCGTCCCTGAGCTCTCTGATGGGACTCCATATAAAAAGGAGTTTAGGCTGAAATTAGCAGTGAAAGATTGGCTTGGGAGAAAATAATTTATTGGATAGCTACTTTAAATGGATCAAAAACCCTTCCAGGGGCTGGGGAGATGGCTCAGTAAAGAAAGTGATTTCTAGGCAAGCATGGGGGTCTGCACTCAATCCCCAGAACCCAGATTCTCAGCCTCAAGTGCAACAGAGGTGTCCAGTGCTGAAGAGGCAGACACAAGGGACTGTGAGCCTCACAGGTGGCCAGTCTAGCCAAATCAATCATCGATGCAGGTTCAGGGAGAGACCCTGCCTCAAAAAGTGAGATGGGGAGAAGTGGACAAAGATGCCAGACATCAGCCCCTCCTCCACATGCACATTCACATGTGTGCACGCACATACAGACAAATCACATCTTCCTCCCCAGGATCCTTAAGCCTTGGCTGCTTTGCAGGAGTGGCTGGTATGGTTAGGCAAGTGCATCTCCGTTGAGCAGTCTAACAAGTGCTTTGTCTTCCTTCATATGCTAATACCGTCTAAGTAGATTTCTTTTCTCCTCTGTTGTTGCAGTGCTAATTTACACAGCTCAGGAACAGGCGGGAGCGGGATGGTTGAGGCATTGGTAAGACGCTTGCCTCCTGGTCTCCACAGCAGCTCTCTAGCCTTTCCTTACGGAGGCTGACTTTTCTCGCCATGGTCTTTAGCGTGAGAACAATGAGAGATGATGTGCGAAATTTTTCAAAGTGTCAAAAACTTGAATATGTGTGTGTGTGTGTGTGTGTGTGTGTGTGTGTGTGTGTGTGTGTGTGTATGCAATCGCTTTGACATTTGCAACTGTTGTAATCAAGCGCTCCTTCTACATGTGTCCTCCAAATGTTTTCAGACTTATTTATAGGAGCATCGTCTGAATGGGATTAATAACAGGAGAACAAGTTTCTTGGAAAATTAGCATTAGAGAATTGGTCTGGGCGAACATCTTGAAGTTTTAGACAACAGTGCCACAACGCGATGACACTTCCAGAATACAGACAGCAATAAGATAAAAGAATTGGACCTATTAGTGATAAATTCTCTAACCAGCTATTTCTACTAACTGCATCTTACTAAGGAGAATTTATATCTTTTATTTTGATTAATATTTTATTTGTTGTTCACACTAAAAAAAAATCTCTAGTTTGACAGTTACAAGTAATTTCCCAAACAGATCATATCAGCTGAGCTTGTGTGTGTGTGTGGTGTGTATATGTAATTTGTTGTGCACGTGTGTGTGTGCACATGTAGAGTCTCTAAGCTGATCAGTTGAGTATCTTCTTCTATTGCTTACCACTTTCTTCATTGAAGCGGGGACTCTTGAACCCCGCTCCAGAATCAGCTGCCTTGGTGAGCCAGCTTGCCCGAAGCATCGCCTGTCCCTGCTTCCTTGGTGCTTGGGTTATAGGTGGCCATTATACCTGTCTGGCTTTTGTAAGTTGGTTCTGGGGAATCTGAACTCTGCTCTTGACACATGCATGACACATGCTGTACCCACTTGAGCCATCTTCCTGGCCTCTGGGTTTTCTTCCATTGCAAACTATGCCTTTAGTAATCCTTGAGCATTCTGAACCAAGTTTGTTTTTAATCCTAACTCTATAGAATGCAGTTGGAAAAATCACCACTCACACGAGGGTACGCCATCATATTTCCTTTTAGAAAAGGCATGTTCTAATGCAGGGTTACATAAGGGCACGTCCGTGCAAGCACACAATGAATTATAAGCATACCCTGGCACCCCACCCCCACCAATCTCCCGTGTTCCCTCAATAATGTGATTTCTGCTTTCAGGTCATCTGAACACCCATGATCTTATGTCTCTGTAAAGTCTAGGAACCACAACTGAGAGGAAACAGGTGCTGTCTGTCTTTCTAAGACTAACCCGATAGCTTAGTGACCTAGTGACCTCAGTCGTATGCATTTCCCAGCAAGTGGCATGACTTCATTCTTTCTAAGTCCGCATGTTCCACATACCATCAGTGTATAAATGATGAAAAGTTGGATTGATTTACTTTGAATTCTTGAGGCAGGCACATAAATTTTACAGGAGGGACATCTGTTTCCTTAAGTTGTTTAGTGTTGTCATTTGTCCTGTATTCTGTTTTTAAGATTTTTGGGCCACATATTGAAGTCCAACAGACTGATGTTCTGAACTGAATGCTATGGTCTGAGGCATGTTCTCCTTGATAGTTGGGGAAGTAACCTTATGCATATTTTATTTGTGTTTTAAGGTTGTTTTTTTTTTAATTTGTGTATGTGCACATGAGTGCAGTGCCCATGGAGGCCAGAAGAGGGCGTCAGATCCCCTGGAGCTGGAGTGACGGGTGGTTATGAGCCTCTTGACACAGGTTCTGGGGACAACTGGCGTCCCCTGCATTTTATCTCCACATGTCAAAAACTCTTTAGAATTCCTTTGAGTAAATATCCTTATAGAAGACTTAAGTTGTCATTCATGTCTTTATTTTAACCACTTTTTAAAAAATTCTTTAATCTTTTTTTACAGTCCAGTCTTTATCCCCCTCCTACTCCACGCCCTGACTGTTTTACATCCCATTCCTCCTTCCCCAACCTCCGTCTCCAGGAGGATGTCCCCACCCCACCACCACCACCACCCCATCAGACCTCCCCACTCCCTGGGGCCTCAAGTCTCTTGAGGGTTAGGTGCATCTTCTCTGACTGAGTCCAGACCTGGCAGTCCTCTGCTGTAGATGTGTCAGGGGCTTCATATCAGCTGGTGTATGCTGCCTGGATGGTGGCTTGGTGTCAGAGCAATCTCTGAGGTCCAGGTTAGTGAGACTTCTGTCTTCCTATGGGGTCGTCCTCCTCCTCAGTTTCTTCCAGCCTTTCCCTAATTCAACCTCAGGGGTCGGCAGCTTCTGTCCATTGATTGGGTGTAAGTATCTGTGTCTGTCTCAGTCAGCTGCTTGTTGGGCCTTTCAGAGGGCAGTCATGCTAGGCCCCTGTCTGTAAACACACCATAACCTCAGTAATAGTGTCAGCCCTTGCTTGGTGCCTCCCCTTGGGCCAGTCACTGGCCCTCCTTTCTCTCAGGCTCTTCTCCATCTTTGACCCTGCAGCTCTTTCAGACAGGAACAATTCAGGTTCCTCAGAAAATTGGAAATAGATCAACCTGAAGACCCAGCTTTACCACTCTTCGGCATATACCCAAAAGATGCCCCACCATGTCACAGGGCACATGTTCCACTGTGTTCATAGCGGCCTTGTTTGTGATAGAAGCTGGAAACAACCCAGATGCCCCACAGCAGAAGACTGGATCCAGAAAGTGTGATTTATCTACACAGTGGAAATCATCCATTTCTTATCTCTGGAGAATTCAGAGTAAAATCTGACAGGGTCCCAGATATGGTTGGCTATCTGAGGCCCTCTTAGGCCAATCCTGTTGTCACCCACTCACCTCTGGACATGCCAGGCTGAGATTGCATTTAAAGCATTGGTGATGGAGGCCTTTGAGTTAGAAGTCAGTAGGGCATGGATCATAGACGATTGTCTATTTAATGTTCAGAAAAACTGAGATCTGAAGTGACCAGTTGTCATCTCAGGATCTGCAAGTTTTCTGGGAGAGCCACTGAATTTTTTCTTTTTAAAGATTTATTTTATTTATATGAGTACACTGTAGCTGTCCTCAGACACACCAGAAGAGGGCATCAGATCCCATTACAGACGGTTGTGAGCCACCATGTGGTTGCTGGGAATTGAACTCAGGGCCTCTGGGAGAACAGTCAGTGCTCTTAACCACTGACCCATCTCTCCAGCTTGAATCAGGGAATTCTAACAGCTGTGAGCCTTTATCCTCCAATCCTTAGGGGTTGTTGTTTGTTTTATCCTATGGCCTTATCAGGCCAGCTCATTCTTATTTACCTGCTGTCAATATTAAGAATTATCTATTAAAATTGAGTCAGTGAGGGGCTGAGGGGCTTGGTTCCAGATCATTCTCCACATGAGGCTGCTCACATCTACCCGTAACTCCAGTTACAGGGTGTCCAGTACCCTCTCTTGGTCTCTGAAGGCTCCAGGCATGTACTTGGTACACATACATATGTAAAGATACACATACGAAAAATAAAATTTAAAAGATCGGGCTGGCGAGAAGGCTCACCAGGAGAAGGCACCTACACTAAACCTTACAGCCTGAGTTTGATCCCTGGAACCCACGTGGTAGAAGGGGAGATCCCACTCCCCCAAGCTGTGCTCTGATCTCCGCGTACTTGCAGACATGGGGCATGTGCCCTACACTACACAAACCAAGCCCCCATGCTGTTATTTCTTTTTTTTTTTTTTTTTTTTTTTTTTTTTTTTTTTTGGAGCTGGGGACCCAACCTAGGGCCTTGCGCTTTGCTAGGCAAGCACTCTACCACTGAGCTATATCCCCAACCCCCATGCTGTTATTTCTTAAAACGAATATTCCTCCGGCGAGTAACTACTGGGTGTACCTACGTCGTTCTAAAATTTCAGGTGAAGTTAGTATAGCTTTGTTAGGAGTCAAATCTTAAACGTTCCCTCAAACTCACGCATTAAAGGTTGGTTACCAGCCTGCGATGGTGTGGGAGCTGGCATAGAGGAATGCCTTGCAGGGCCGAATAGAGCGGTGTTAAGGTATTGGATGGTACGCACAAAACAGCTCCCTGACCCTGCCCTTACCTTTGCCATAAGTGAGTATATAGATTCTAAAATAAAAGGACGAAGCCAGGACAGAGATGGCCTCCCACACACTCCCCCAGGCAGAGCAAGGGCCATGGTTAGCATAATTGGGCGTGTGGCATCCCTTATGGATCCCAGTGTATTTTCATTATCTATGCCTGCTTGAGCAAACACCACCAGTGAGTGGATCCAGTCAAAAGAAGATAACAGAAATGTCATACATAAAGGAAAAGAGAGAGGCTTTTTGAAGTCTGCTTCCCTAGTCATACAGACATGACTTGGTCACATATATATGTATACATATTTATGGGTATATATGAATTTATATTCAATGAAACAGAGGAGGCATCAAGAAAACAATGCCTCCATAATTTTTATTTGCTATCAGATCTTCTTATTTAATAGGTGCGATCCTTATTTATTGTGTGCAGGTTTGTGGATTTATTTTTTTATGATAGCAGACCTGGGAATATCCTGAAGTCTGAAAAGAGTTTAGAGAGGTTATTGCCTTCTTAATAATTTAGAGCGTCTATTGCCGTGCCAAGTCAGAAGATTAACATTTAATAGAAAAAATTATATATCTATAATTCAGTCACGGCTATTAGATCAGATGGATTTTACATTAAGTGAAAAAGATGTTGAGCATTTAAGGACCATTAAACTACAGGACTCTTTTATTAGGTTTTAAGGCCTCGGAGCCAGAGTCCTGCTGTGAGGAGTATTCATTTTACATATACAGAACGCATTAAGGAGAGGGAAAGGGCACACATTTTCAAAGAAAACAGGCCATGAAAAATTGTGATTTTCCACATTGTGAGCAGCTGCCGTGCGGAGTCCGTCTTATTTTATAATAATTCGTTTTATGCATCATTAAGTAGCTTTCTCGGAGATGAGGAGCATAGGGTGAAGGCCACTTCCAAATGGTACCCTGCAAGAAGGCGGAGTGACGGCATCTCCTCTGTGGTGACTGGACTTTGAAAAAAAAAAAATGTATCCCTGAGAGGATACTGAAGGTTACAGGTCAGGGTGAGAATGCCTTCTCCAGAAATCCTTCAAGGACCCTAAAGACAGGAGAGATATTAATAAATGTGTCCTCTGCCTCTGTCTCTGAGTGTGTGTGTGTGTGTGTGTGTGTGTGTGTGTGTGAGACACACACATTCTCCTCTATGTGCTTATGTGGAGGCCAGAGCTTGACAGGGTATCTTATCTTTCCCATTGTTCTCAACCTTATATTTTGAGTCAAGTTCTCACAACTGAATCTGGAGCTCACTGGTTTTTTTCTTTCCTTTTCTTTTCTTTTTTTTTTTTTTTTTTTTTTTTTTTTTTTTTGCCTAGCCCAGTTGTGTAAGCCCCCTCGTGGGTGCTGGGATTTGAACTTGTACCATATGCTTGCAAGAAGTGCTTTGCCAACGGAGCCATCCCCGCTCCTGGCATTACCCTCTTTCTAATGGCACCTCCATTACCAGTAAAGGACTAGAATTTGGCCCGTGAGAGGAATTGCATGCTAGTGAAGAGAAAGCTGGAGCCATCATTTTTATTATATACATGCTCAGAAAACATCTTATGTGACTGGAACAAAAACATAGGATATCGGACATGCTTTTCTTAGTCTCTATATCATTACTGACGTCCCCCCTTCCCTGCCTCCCCTGACCAAAAACAAACCTGGGGACCAGGTTCACCTGAGGGACTCGGAAACACCGTGGGAGGGAAGCTGGCCTCATTGGTAACCTTTTCCCTCTACGTTGTCCAAATAAATTTTGTGCTTTTTCCCCTGCTCCCTCTCGCTTGCTATTCTAAGCTTTTTTTAATTGCCTGAAGTGGGACCTTATGGGCTGTTTAGGCATTTTCCTCAGGATTTAAAAATGAAGCCAATTTATATTCTCAGTCTTCTTGCTAAAAAATCTGTTAAACCACAATAAAAAGGACTGCTACTTAAACCCTCCCCGCTTTGTCGTTGCCATAATTATTGGCTCTTTGGAGCTGCAAGACCTCGTTTCCGCACAATTAAAGAGGTGGGCAACTGGAGAGGGCCGAACTGGTACAGGTGGAGGACTCAAAGGCTGAGGTCCCCCTGCTGCGATAGGAAACTGAGACGCTCTGCAGCTTGGAGGCTTTTTTTTTTTTTTTTAAGCAAATTGTTCCAGTTGGCCCTAATCCCTAAGCAGTTCAGCTCCTTTAAAACCATCTTTATTCATTCACACCAATTGACACTTAGGGGAAGAAAAAAAAAGCCCAGCGACTATTCATCTGCGTCTAAATATATCCGTCAAAGTCGAATGTGTTTAAGGGGATTTACCATCTGCTTATTCAAAATACTATTTGTTGTCAATATTTTTGGTGTACCGGCGTCGGGCTTGTTATTATAATGTGCATAGCCACTTCACAGCGGCAGAGCCCCAAAGCCATGGCAGCGTCGGAGGACTTGGAGGGCTTTCCCCCACCTCTGCTCTGTCATCTGACATGGCTGCTGCGGCTCTGCGCACCAGGCAGAATTCCTTAATAAGCGCTCGCTCGCTTGCTCTCCTTCCAGACCCTTTTGGGCAATCACACCCTCCATGTTCTCTAAGTAGTGAGCAGTTACCAGGACAACAGAGACTTTGAGGAAGGTTTAATTGTGACTTGATGTCTAGCCAGAATAAAGCGCTAGTGCCTTTCTGTGTGGATTCTAGGTCCCCAAACAAATGCCAATGGGCTTCTTTTATTAGGTTAAGGTGGCTTGCAATGGTTTTTGTTCTTCCTCGGTATGAAAGAGGAAAAGGCAGAGATAGTCAATGCTAAAAAGAGCAGGGAAGCAAGTAGCGACTTTGACCCAGAAAATATTTGGTTAAACACATCCTGTCTGGCTTGCTTTTCTGGAACTGACCTCGGTGTGAACTTCCTTGTACCGAACAGGAGGATGAGAACGCATGCGTGCGTGCACCGCAAGCTGCATCCATTAAGAACACTCGTTCCTATTCGGTCCCTGTGGGTCCATCTCACCAGTTGGGATTCTTATCAAGCCCTCCGGAGTACTTACCTCTAAGGGCACATGCAATGGATGGCACAGCTTCCCAAAGTGCTTCCACTGGCCTTGCTGGAAAGAAGGCTCAGCAGCTAAGAGCGTTTGTTATTCTTCAAAGTTGCAAGTTTGGATCCCAGTACCCATGTTTATGGTTCACAGATGACTGTTAACTCGCTCCGGGGGATCTAG
Source organism: Rattus rattus (assembly GCF_011064425.1). Classification (NCBI taxonomy): domain Eukaryota; kingdom Metazoa; phylum Chordata; class Mammalia; order Rodentia; family Muridae; genus Rattus; species Rattus rattus. The sequence goes on from NC_046161.1 coordinate 55,180,906, forward strand.
CTCCCTCTTCTGGCTTCCGTGTGCACCTGCATGTGACAAACATAGGCATATAAATTATATATGTAACATATGCATACACACACACAGATGGACAGTGCCTTTGGAACAACATACATGGTTGCACATTCATGGAATTTAGCTCAAGTCCCTGTGCAGTCTCCCAGGCTTGTGTGTGTTATGTTTTTTAAGGAGTAGATGTCTACACCGTGAGTCTACTTGGGTGCACAAGGAGACACCATTCTGTTCTCCTTTTACTCCTGGCCCACGGATGTTTCAAACTGATTCCTAAAGTCCAGTGAATTTGGTTTGGGTTTTTTTGTTTTGTTTTGTTTTGTTTTTGTTTTTGTTTTTTAACCGTCCTCTCTGCTTTTTCCAGAACCCTCACCTTCAGGCCTCCTCTGTGCTTAAAAACATTTTTTTGTTTGTTTGTTTGTCCAAACTTAAGGCCAGCTCCACAAGCCTACCCTGGACCCCTCCCCATCTACGACCTGGCTTTCTATTTTAGCTAACAGCACTGCTAAGTCAGGCTGGAAGAAACCCCTCGCCCTAACATCTGTGCAGACCCTCTCTTCATTCCTGGGGAGGGCTGATTCTTCAGGAAGAATCGTGTCTAATCTAACTGGGTATAATCCCAGGTAACCCTGAGGTCTCCTCAGAGTAATTCTCAGCTACCTGACTCCCACCCCGGTTCTTAGATATACATCCCCACTGGTTCAGGCTATTCCAATCTAACCCCATCTCTTTTCCAGACCTGGCGGTTCTGCACAGAACCTTCCCTTGCTTTAGAGTGTCATTGTCACCTTTTCCTTTGCTATACCCTAAATTCCCCATTTTTGTGCCACCACGCCCAGGTCCTAAATGCCTGTTCTCTAGTTCCCCTCCGCTCTGACACAGAAATCTGCATCACTGTCTGAATGCAGAGAGTCCAAATTAACCCAGATAGCTGTAAATAAATTATCACTGACACGTTCAATTTTATTTTAAACAGGTCTAGCCATCACTCTGCCTTGTGAGGCTGGAGAAGATGAGGAGCCCAAGCAGAGAGGCTGAATAGTCAAATAGTTGCCTTCCCACAACTATTGCTTCCGGTGCTGACGTGCGATGACAGGCCAGTTCATTCTGTGCCTGATCCGTAGTATCGATGTTGGGACTAAGTACCATTAGAAGCAGAGGCAGGGCTGGGGGAGATGGCCCTGTGGGTAAACTGTTGGCTGCACAAGTGTGAGGACCTTTGTTCAAATCCTTAGCACCCACACAAAGCTGGAACGCACATCTACAATTGCAGTGTTCCTATGGTGAGACAGGAGACAGAGATGGGAGGAGCCTTGAGCTCACAGGCCCGCCTGCTACACACATGCAAACAATGGAGAATAGACGCACAGAGATGTGCACTGCACAGGCCGGATCTACAAGATCATAGACACGTCGCCGGGAGGTAGGGGGGCAAACAAGCTGCAGCAGAGACAGTAGGAATCCACTTTTGTGACCAGGAGGGTTGGGGTCACACCAACGTAGTTCAGTTCCTGGTGCAGGGATGAAGGTGGCTCAAAGAGCGTCTCATGTATGATGAGACAACTGTGGTATTCTCAACAGACATGTTTTCCGCATTGTCTGGAAGCCTTTACCTGTTGTTCCGGCTCACCTGCCTGGGACAGCACCATCCTTACGGGGCAGACCTTCCTACATCAATCAAGAAAATGCCCAACAGACTTCTCCACAGGCCATCTAAAGCAGCCATTCCTCAGGTTAGGCGCTTTCTTCCCAGGTGTGTCAGGTTGACGGCCGAGGCACACTCCACTTTGTTCACAGAAGCAGGGTCTCTCCTAGAACTGGGCATTCTCTGGTTAGACTGGTTTGTTACCCAGCTTGCCCTGGAGATCCCTCATTTCCGCTCCCCAAATTCGGGGATGACAGGTGGCTACAGCACCCATCCAGCTTCTTACCTGGCGTCCAGAGATCCAAAGTCCAACCCTCCTGCTTGCACAGAAAGCATTTTATCCCCAAATCGTCCCCGCAGCCCCTTGTAGCTGTTATTTTACCTAGTTCTTATATTTTATTGTTGATATTTAAACCATCATTTGAAATGTGTTTCATAGTCTGGTATCAAAATCGTTGTCCAGTTCATTTAATCTAACATTTAAAAAAAAATGGCTCAATACTCTTTATTTTACTTACGGATTGATTATACAACGTGGGGCAGTAAGCGGCCTCCTCCCCATGTCTGGGGCTGCTTTGTTTGTTTATTTATTTCCTTTGTCATTTTCTAGGCATCTTTTACCTCCACTCTGGAATCTATTACTTTCTCTCAAATGGTTCCACAACTGTGTCTGAAAACAGTAAGCGACGACCTTGAACAGAAGATGAGATGAGGGTTTAGGGGGACCTGTGAGAACCAGATTGCCCTCAAGAAAAACAAAGTTGCTTTTATTATCGCTCTTCTTGTTTTTGAGATAAGGTCTCAGGTAACCCAGGCTGGCCCATACACTATGTATCCAAGGATACATGAACTTCTAGTCCCCACTCTCAGAGTGCTGGACTTACAGAGGTTCTGGGAACAGACCCCAGGGCTCCATACACATGGGAGACAACTTCACCCATCCTAGCCCTGTCTTTCTTTAAAACTAGCTTTTGATGTGAGGGAGAGAGCACATTCAGAACATCTCTGGATTCTGGTGCGTTGACAACTGTATTCAAGAGATTTGCTCTGTTTTTGAGAATCCATTAGCTCAACTGGGACCATCTAGTGACATCACTGAGGTATAGAGCGATGTGCTCCTCACAGACGCCGGTCCCATCTGTGCCCTGTGGGTCACTATGTCCACATCAAGCAGACAGATGGTGTGCCTGACTCAGGACTGTCCCACAAAGGCAGTTAAGAGAATGAGGAACAGTTGGGCAGTCATCCACTCTTAATTACTCCCTCGAAAAGGAGCCAAACAGACTCACAGGTAGGCCTTTCGTATAGCTCCTCAGAACCTTGCGGCCTGTGGGCATGCTGCAGGAGATGGAGCTGAGACCACTGATATGAGTGTGTGTGTGCGTGTGCGTGCGTGTGTGTGTGTGTGTGTGTGTATATGTGTGTGTGTGTGTGTGTGATATGTGTGTGTGTGTGTGTGATGTGTATTGTGTGTGTGCGTGTGCGTGCGTGTGTGTGTGTGTGAAGAGAGCCTGCAGAAACTGGTGTGTGGACTGAGCAAGGAGCTGAGGTGCAGGTGCAGCGTGGCTCCCCACGGTTCCCCAGTTACTAGCAGGTCACCCAGGTTCTCCAGCCTCTCTGCCCTGCGCAGCTCACCCCCACACGTTGAAATATTGGCTGTTCTGTTCATGAAATGTTGACTTCCATTCATGACATATTGACTGTTCCTTTCATTCCTACTATAGCTCCCTCAGCCTTGAAGGAACAACTCAGATTGTACTTCTGGAAGCCTGCCGGGAAGCCCCTTGTGAGAGAATTTTCCATTTTAATCTGAACCCCTTGCCTAGGGAATGTACTAATTTCCTATGATCAGGCTTAATATGTTACTCTGAACTTGGAGACCTGGGATAACGGAAATTTATTCTCTCAGATTTCTGTCTGGAAGTAAAAAAAAAAAGTCAGATACTGGTATCCTAGGTCAAAATCAAAGCATCTACAAATTTCAGCTCCCTCCAGTGGCCATGGGATAGCATCCAGTCCTTGCCTCTCTCAGCATCCCTTGGCTTGCAGCTCTGTCATTCCAATGTCTTGGTGGTAACACTTAGTAACTAGCCTTGGGTTGAGAAATCAGCCTCCAACTTTCCAAGAAGCCCAGAGAAATCTGAGACTGTGAGGATTTTCGTGCCTCGCCTTGAGCAACCCCTAATCCAGAGGGCGACATCTTTAGAACTGTGGGGACGAGAGCCTTTCTGTGGGTTTGTACTTCACTGGGAATGCGGATCACTGGTCCTCACAGAACATCCTTTCCCTCCTGCACTCCACTCTGGGTGTCCCTCACTCACAAGAGAAGCCAACGCACACAATGGAAGAGCACGTGCAGGAGAATTCCCCAGGAAAAAAGCCTGCGAGACCCTTCAGAAGAGCACTGACCTGCGGAGGACATGTACTGTGGGGAGGAATTCACTTTGAAACAAGTAAGAGCTGCGTTTTCTGGAATGTCGGATTTCCCTTCTGTTCTGTATTTTTTACTTTTGTGACTCAGGGATGGAAGACCAGGGCCTAACCTCTTGCTAGGCAAGGGGCTCGTCTTGATGCAGAAAGCTCCTGCTTATAGTAGGAGCCGGTGTAGGCCTATGTCCTAGCTATTAGAGGCGTAAGCAGGAGGGTTGCAAGCTGAGCCCTCTCTAGGCTACACAATGATCGCAAGGCCAGCCCAAACACTTGGTGAGACCCCCATCTCAAAATAAAAATAACAGGGCTCTGAGTGAAGCTACTGGTAGACACATCTGCCCGGCATATGCAAGGCCTTTCCCTCAGAGGACACCCTGTGAGTGTGGGTGTGAACTAGATAGTATCAATGGACTTGACACTAGCCAAAAGCCAAGAAGCAACTCCCTCCACCCCCACCCCGGGACACAGTTAATGATGAGAACTTATAAACTGCATGAAAGGCAAAGCGTCAGCAAGATTTGGTTCTGTCTCTCAGCTAGACTGGTTATTGGCGTGACCTTGAATAGCTAACTTAACCCAGTGTCTGGACCCGAATAAAAAGAGAGATGCTTTAATATCACAAAAACACGTCTTAGAACACCCGTGTTATGAGATTCTAATCTCACAGTGATTATCCATTCTCCACAATATTGAACTAATAATAATCTCATCCTTTTCTCTGAATTACCAACCTCGGAGTCGCCGTTTCTGCCGCTGAGCTTGGCTGAGATGTACGTGTGATCACACAGGTCTTGAACCCTCGAGCAGAGCAGAATACAGCGGTTCTGGGGGTCAGAGCCCCTTGCTGCCTTCGTGACAGCATCGGGAAGAAGAACTACATGAAGGGAGAGACCACGGGCAGAGGTGCTCACTGGGCGAGGAAGGGCAGAGACAGGCCTCAGAGCAAAGCGCCCTGCTTCTCTTCAAGGGGCTCACCTCACTTCTGAGAAGGCTCTACTTACCGCTCGGAGCCCCCTTAGTAGTGGGAACTAAGAACTTCAGATACATGAATATTTATGAAAGAGAAGTATTTGTTGAAAATGAATATTAAACGGTTAGTGGGATAACTGGAAAGACACGATACTGGCCTCTGGATCTGGGCAGACAAGCCTTAGAAGTCTTTATGCAGCCCAGATGCTGGACTCAGGGCAGCCTTGCCATTCTGGTGGCTCTGGACTATGTAGCTGAGACACTAGTTACAGAGGAATCCAGGATGTCGGGTGCTGGGGGTTCTCAGCAGGGACCCCCTGAGATGGGAACCCCAATTAGAGCAATCAGCTCAAGTCTGGGAAGCCAAAATTAAATGATTAAAACATGCTTATCTTTGGAAGTCTTTCTCACATAAACAGTTGTAAAACATGGGCGGTGTCATCGAGAAGCAGACTTAACAAGGAGAGCAGTTCAGGTAACTGGATGCAGGTTCTGTCGAGGGTTTAGTGGTGTCCAAGTTCTGCAGGGCTGTGGGTTGCCATTTGGGGGAGTTGTGGGCTCCAGTTTAAGTGTTCAGAGAATAGTTCCAGGCACCTGCCACATGGACACCAGTAGGTGTGGGAGCAGGAGACTAGCTCAGTGGGAAGGGATTCTGGGACGGTTCACTGATTCTAAAGCTGTTCAGCAGGGCTCCAGGAAGAACACGATGGTGTGGGTCATGCTCTCCATCTCTTACTTCCGTGCAAGGTCACCTGCCATGTCCTCCCTTGCTTTGATCTCGGCCCTGCATCCTCTGGTCTTACTGTAGAAACATGAACTAAGAGAAGGCTCTTAGTCACTGGACCTTCCTGGCCATCACCTACTGCACCACAGGTAAATTTGCAATGTGGTATGGTGCTGGTTGTAGGGTTTTTCTGAACCAACTATGTCCCTTCTGTCTACATTGATACTTCAAAATATGCAAAAAACAAAACTCCACCCTCATCAGCTCATACCCTACCCTCAAGGGAGACAACCCAATGCCTCCTAAAAGCTGTGGCCAGGCCCCGAGTGTGTATGCACAGGTTCCCTGAGACTGAGAGGCGTTTCTCTCCTGTCAAATTCTTCCTCAGACTTCTAGGTTCTGGTCTAGCGACTTGATTGTAAAGTCGATGACACTGAGATGGGGCTATGATGACAGGAGCAATAGGGGAAATTAGTTAATATTTATGAGTCTAAGGAGAAGCTGGTCCATAGTCATGCTTACATGTGGATTCAAGGCTACACTTAGAAATTTTGGCATCCACACCGGTTAGGACTCACTGTGCCTGCGGCTGGATCTGCTAACTCTGGCCTCTTAAGGTCCTTTTCTGTACAGAATTGCCACATCGGTGGTGTGCTTGACTTGTTTATCATTTTGTATGAGTGGACTAGTAAAGACAAATGGACTGCTGTAGAGCAATGACTCTCTCATCTGTGAAACTGTCCACATCTGAAAACATGGGGCTGACCAGAATCCATCCTGCTCCTAGCCCCACTGGTAGCCATGCTGTAGCGTTCCAGGGTAGACCCCTGTGCTCCTCCTGAGCCACACACAATGGTGAAGATGCTGGGTGGGACGCCTCCACCACTGTCTGTCCCCACGCCAGCAAGCTTCTCACCACATTGCCCTGTCGCTGAGGATCTGCCACCCCCATTCTCTTCTCCAGGTCCCTGCCACTGTTCCCCATGGCCTTTGCAATGACACCCAGGTTCTTTAATGTGCAGAATGGAATGTTCAACACCATCTGCCTCTTTGGCTTTGTGTCCTACCTTGCTCAGCCCTTGTGTGGCTATACAAGGCCACTGACCATACTAAACGCTGTCCTCTCAAACTCCTGTCCCAGTCTCGTCCCTTCTCATGCTTTTGTCTTTCCATGATTCCTCTGCTGGGCCCTGCAGGGATTTTCTTTCTTCATACCTCTCCCGACACAAATGGAAGTGTCCTTCCAGTCACTCACATGTCACCTCGGCTGATTATTGTCTGCACGAGGCTAGAGGGAGGAGATGGATGAGTGCTACCCAAGTATCTACTGCAGTGGCTGTGGTGTGCATGGCTGCACAGACAGGGGTGTTGGCAAAGAATCATGGGAGTTCAGGCTTAGAGAGTGTGGGGCACACTGGCTGTCCCAGTGAATCCAAGCTTTGCCTCTCTGTGATTAGTGAAAAACGGCCTCAGACACAGTGTGAGGGCTCACCTTAGGAAGTAACCCCATATCTTTCTGTAGCCTTCAAGGTCTCTGTAAGTGACCTCAGAAAGGAGGGCCCACAGAGGCTCTCTTCCTCCAGTTGCCTCTTAAGAAGAGGGGACTACATCTCCATGGGTCACAGCGATGCCATCTGTTCTTGAGCCTCAGCATATCACGTGACCTCCCAGCAGCATGTGTCCTTGGATGACAACTCCTTTGGCAAAGCCTTTTTTCTCATTTTGACCTGAGCTGTCTTCTTGAGGTGCCTAGATCAGTTCCTCTCCCTCCTCCCTCCCTCCTCTATCTCCTTTCTCCCTCTTCTTCCTCCTGTTTCCCTCCTCCCTCCTCCCTCCCTCCTCTTCCTCATCTCTCCCTTCCTCTCCCTCAATCCCTCCCTCCTCTTTCCTCCTTCCATTTCTCAGTCTCTCTTCCCTTCCTCCATTCCTTTGTCTCTCCCTCCTTCTCTTTCCCCGTTCTCCCTCGTCTCCTGCTTATTTAGACAGCCTTGTTCTTCTGAAATCTTACTCGGCATATTACAGACAAAGGCCTCTGGCTCTACTTTGGCAGGTCTGTCAGCATCCCATGCAGATTTCTTGAGAAGAAACTGTGTGGGTACTTTACTCTTAACCCCCTTAAATTTCTTCATGCAGATTTAAGCCCAACTTCCCCCAAGTCCTCCCAGCTTTGGAAGGGTTATGTGAGTGTCACAGATATTGCAAGCGGGCAGGAGGTGGCAGGAGAGAGCCATGGTGGCCTCAACAGATCTGTGAAGACTTAAGAGTCACAGGGACTAGTCCATAGGGATAACAGGGAGCCCTTGATGTGAACAGCAGGAAGAGAAGGGAGGGCACAGCCACCCTGACAAGGCTACCAGGACGGAGGGTGCAGGTGCGGTGAGAAGATAGGGAAGGGGGAAACTGCATGAAGAGTCTGCGAAAAGACTCATCAGTCCCACATGGCAATGCAGCCCCAGACTTTAGCATGTCCTGAGGACACTACAGGGGCAGTAAGAGGGTAATGGGTAGATCAGTCACGGAACCGGGGGTGATGTAATGTTATGCCCTGATCATAACAGGTATCACCAAAGACTGTTGTGTGCCTGTGTGCAAGTGTGTGTGTGTGTGTGTGTGTGTGTGTGTGTGTGTGTGTGTGATCTTTTATTGGATGTGCAGTTTACCAACTCAGCTGGATGGCCAGGGAGCTGCAGTGAGGCTGTAACCACCTCCCCAGGACTGGAATTACAGGTGTGCACACTGAGCCTGGATTCTGCAAGCTTGGGTCCTGGTGCCTGTGCACAGCTGATAATGAAAGTCTCTTAATGATAGAGACTTACTTTTAATTTTAAGCTGGAGATTATACTGTTGATCCCAATTATGTTGTAAGAAAATCCGTGGAGTATGTGTGCACTTATGTGATTGTGTGGATGAATGAATGAATGAATGAATGAATATTCAGACCATACATTCTATATGGAGAGGAAAAGAAAATGTTCACAAGTTAACAATGCTTATTTTTCTAAGTCTGGGCTCCAGAGCTTGTGTGAAATGTGTAATTAGAGAATGCAGTAGAAGCTTCCAGGGTGCTGTGCTCAACTTTCGAGGATTAGGGCACAGTGAACAGAAGACTGAGGACTTTGCTTAGTACTCAGAAATCAGAATGGATCTTCCTAAAGGAAGGTGCCCATTATCCCAGTGGTCTGGACATTCAGTGGTCCCTGAGTTATTTCTCCAACACTGACCATGGGCTGGCACCCTGCTGGTGTAGATGGACAGAAAGATGAACTCCCTACTGGACTCTGTTCACTCTACTACCTGTCAGGTATCAGAGATTGGGATAAACTTCTGCCCAGGACCCAGGAAGGGTCAAGCAATGGCTGTCACTGAAGGACCACAAAGTACAGGCCAGGGCTATGCTTCAAATGGACGGTGGGTCTAAGGTGAGGCAGCCTGCGGAGGTGGGGCGCCTTCAAGGGATGAGCCTTAGTGAGTGATAATTAGATAATTGTGCTGTTGCCAGGAGGGCATTGCCTTGAAGAGATTAACGTAGTTCTTTTGGGACCCTGGTTTGTTTTACCAGAGAATGGTTATAAAAAAGAGGCACCCTGGTCCCTAATCTTCTTGGCTCTCTGTCTTTCTATGTGACCTCTTCTAAGTATGGCCAGTTCTCTGTTTCTTTACCGTGCTGGGACACAGCCAGGAAGCCCTCAGCAGGATGCCCATACCAGGCTGTTTGAAGACTTCATCCCCCAGATCATTAGCTTAGAAATATTCATTAACATATAAGTAACCCAGACTTCGCCATTCTGTTACAGCAGCACGAAATAAACTAATACAGTTTGCACAAGGGAACGATGAGTCCTCTCCTCTCAGTGTCCTGTGGGGAGGCCTGGCAGAGAGTGGCTAATCTGTTTGGCTTGTCTGATAGAGACAGTCCCCAGAGGAGTGAACTTAACTGTACTGTCCTGGGAGGGACAGCTCCTCCTCCTGGGCTGAAGAAGCCCTCCATTCTACAAGAAATTGAGAAGAGCCTACCCCTCATAACTCAGAACAGTGGCACAAGCAAAATTTGGGTGGCTTTTCCTGTGTCTTTGTAGACACCACACCATGAAACAACCAGCACAACACTGGCCATTGGTTCTTACCAGCATGATCTGCCCATGGCCCACCATTTGAACTTGCTGAGACTGGTTAGAATTTTGTTACCCGCAACCTGCTTTCTGCCATTCTTACACTCAGCAAATACGTTACTATTACCCTCCTCCCAGAGTCCTAGAAGCCAGGCTTCCAGCAGGCCACCATCAGTGGCTGGGCGTGCTTGGGTCTGTTGAACACCAGGTCTTGTCATGCAGGTCTGAGTGACTCCACAGTTCCATTCAGCTTGCATCCTCTTTCTTAGTCCTGTGGGAATCTGGCCATGTCGTAGTCTCCTCTCTCTGCCCCACAGACGTGTCCCACGAGCGCGCCTCCCAGGTTGCCCTCCTGTACCTGGCTCCGGCCCCAGCCCCCCACCCTTCCCTCTTGCTTGGTACTCAGCCATTCCTCTTCTATTCGCTCCCCCCACTCCCAGCCCCCCCCATCCTTCATTCTGTCACCAGCACGGACTTTTACATAGGTAGGGGACTGAGGTATCACTCAGCGATAAAGAGGGACGAACCACTGATTCACGCTAAGTGAGAGAAGCTGCAGGCACCAGAGCAGGGATCGTTTGGTTCCATTCGTCTGAATTGTCTCGAAATGGCAGCTGCGAAGAGCCAGACAGCAGATTGGTAACTGCCTCAGGCTGGGGTTAGGAGTGGCGATTGAGTACAAATGTACTCGGGGGAGTGATTGGGGTGACAGAAATATTCTGAAACTGGATTATGGTGATCATTGCACGATTCTGAAGATTTATTAAAAATTACTGAATTGTACTTAGGAAATAATCGGACACATCTCCACGGGCAGAGTGTTCCAGGGTATTCTCCAAGGTTCCAGCGGATTCTACTGTTTGGTGGATGAGGTCACCAACCTCATGGATGAGATTACTGTGCTAATTCTTGGCTGGAGGGAAGAATTTTTCAACCAGAGCTCCTAAGTATATTTACTGTGAACAAGCTCTGACCGTGTCACCGGGCTCAGTAGCTTTCCTGAGCCTTGTACCTGGAGGACAGCACTAGGATCTTACGGTAGCACTCAGTCCCATCTGCGGCCTGCCTCAGTTGCTCCTCCCAGCTGCGCTCCAAGCACACTGGGTTGCATGTGGTGTTCACAACCTGCCAAGAACATGCTGTACCCCCATTTACCCCTTAGCTCCACCTCATGTCCTGCTCTGGAGTGGGAGCTCTTGAGGGAGAGACCATCTTGCCCATCTGCATTCCTAGGACTTGTAACAGTGCTGAGTCTCATTCATTCATTCATTCATTCATTCTACAATCATTTGTTTAGACCAAGGATTCTTGAGCGTCATCACTACTGACATGCTGGGCTAAGTGCAGTGGAGTTCTGCACTTAGCATGGTGTAAAGTAATGCACCATGTCCAGTTTCTATCCACTGGACACCAGCAGTGCCCTCTGTATATCTGTCGTAGTCCAAAGTGGTCTCCGGCATTGTCCAAAGCCCTTTGGCAAGGCATGGAGTAGGGAGGGAGGGAGGGAGATCGGGTGTAACATTGTCCCAAGTTGACAATAGCTGGTGTCAGGTCTTTTCTGTACCGAGTTCTGTGCTGATCTTCATTCAGCTGTTCAGAAAAACTGCTGGGACTGAGAACAAAGCCCTGAAGTGGTTCCTTGTCACCAAGAGCTTGTCAGCCTAGGAGCCCAAGGCCTTGCTGGCTGCTGCTGTTTCTGGCTGGTGACCTTGCTCAGCCAGGAAGCCTCTTAGGCCCCTAATCTAGTGTTGATTTCTTCTTGACTCTGCCTGTCTTCACCTTTTGTGTTCCCTGCCATTCACCTGCTGAGGAGGATGGAGGTCCTCTGCCTTCTCTGCCCAGCACTGGCTTGCTCTCTGCTCATTCTTGCTTTGTTGGGCCTACCCTCACAAAGCTCTTTCTGTTGCTCTCAGGAATTTGCAAGCCACAGCACATTCTGGGGTTTGGTCACCCCATCACTCACCTTACAGGCTGAGGGCGAGAACTTGGTCTCTGTCTCTTATGGCTGCATCTCTTGCCCTTTGTCCTTTTATAAAAAAAAAAAAAAACAACTCTCCTGAAGCATCATGGGAAAACAGGATTTCTGCATTTGCTTCTGTAAAATGACTTATTTCTGTCTTCTCATAATTGGGAAGACGTCAGCCGTCCTTCTGGAACTGTCTTCCTTTTCTAGAGTTCCCAGCTCTGCTTCTCTTGAGCCTCTTTCTTGAGTCTATAAATAGCAGTAATGTTAGCATTAAATATTTGCATACTAGTGAGGCAGATTCAAACACAGTCTGTCTGGTTCCCCAGCGGGGGGTGGGGGTGGGGGTGGGGCTTGCATGACTGTTTGTTGTGAGGATTTCCTTGTGGGGGTTGGGAGACTGAGGTAATTACTTACACCCCCTCTTCAAAGGGCCTTAATGGCAAATAGGTGTGATTCAGCCCAGGTTCACTCTGAGAAGTCAGTGAGTTCATTAGGATTACTCACAGATCAGTAAGTAAAGGGTTATGGGCAGCATGGGTGGCCTTAAAGCTGCCACACTGGAAAGTCTGCGCCCAGCAAGCATGCTAACTCCTGCATGGACACTAAGCCTGTCCCTAGTCCCTCAGCCTGTAGACTCCTTGCCCTTTCCTGAGATCATGTGCAATCAGGGCAGAATCATACATTACTGGTTAGAGGAAGGGCTGGGTTCTCTCAGCTCCTCCTTCTGTGGAGGATGGTCAGCCATGAACGAGCACAGCAGTGATAGAAGCTTTTGCAAGTGAGCGCAGCTTTATTTCTGAAAGTGAGTTTGGTTTGGAACATATTCCTGCACGCTGGTCTACTCTGTGTCCCTGGGTTTCTGGAATCTGCCTCCATGGCTCTCACACTGCCTTTGTTTGAGTCTCACTAGACATAGATGCCAAGAAAAGAATTTGGGCACAATAAGGGTTGGGAGAGAGTAGGAGTGTTAATGGAGAGATGACTCACTGGACACAGTGCTTACTCTGTAAACATGGGGACCGGAGTGTCAGCCCCACAGCCAATGTAAGCCAGATACAATATTGCAGAAGTGGAGATAAAGGACCTCTGGGAACTCACTGTCCAGCCAAGCCAACGAGAGACCTGTCTCAAAAAAATAAAGTGTATGGGTCCTGATGAATGACGCCTGAGGTTGTTTTCTCCCCCCTCTCCCCCCTTGCCTCTCCCCGCTCACCACACCCCTACATGGATATGGACATATGCACACAGAAGCAAGAGGTTTGTGGGAACTGATCTTACTATGGGTGGTGAACTGAGGCTAGAAAGAAAAGAACCTATCACAGAGTGTGTGTTATCCTGCAGGCTGCTACTGTGGGCAACCAAAGCTCAACCCACTGAGGAATCTCAGGGAGATCCCCTAGAGCTCACTTCAGTGTCCCCCAGCAAAGGGAAAGAATTGATTACCCAATTCCCCAGCTCTGAAGGCAGTGAGAAGCTTCCGGAAGCATTAACTCCTGGCTGCCTAGGTTAGATTCAATGCACAGTCTTGGGTGTTCCCAGTAGGTAGGGGAGGACTCTCGTGGGCGTGGCCTGATCTACATATGTATTCTGAGCTGCTCAAATTCCAGGCTAGCTCTGAAGGGCTTTTGAGTGCCCAAGCTCCTGGTAGGACCATCTGTGGACCCGAGCGCATCTCTGCCTCACCCTCTCCTAACTCCTGTCTCTTGTCCTGAAACTCGCCCCACAGGGGACTTTCCAACAGCATTTTTCAACAGCTTCCCGCCCACTAAACTACAGCCGAGGCTCTACTTCAGCAATGCCCATCCCTGTTCTCTCCCCTTTGCTGTGCCTGCAGTCCTTCCCAGCCCCAGACGGAGAGTGGGTCCGCACCTCTGCAAGTCCGTCTGGCTTCTTGACTTGCTTTGACCAAGAAGTGTATCATATTTGCTTTTGAGTTTCAGTCTTAGCGTATTTCAGCTTCCCTTAAGCTCCCTGAACACCCTTCCTCTGGGATGTAAACAAACTCCTCCAACTGTCTCACTCAAGGGCTGTGTGGGGGAACTGAGGCACCCAGCCAGTACCCAGTACCATCTGAGGCCTGCTCAGCTATTCCTGCTGAGCCACCCGAATGTTTGCTTAATTATTTATTTTTATTTATTTATTATTTATTTGTGGGCAGATGTATGTGGGGGTCTTTTTCAGGTGCCTCTCACCTTCTATTTTTGAGAAAAGTCTTCTTTGGATGTCACCAATTCATCCAGTTGACCAGCAAGCTCTGAAGTTCTGTCTCTCCATGTCCCCTGCCCCCTTCTTACCGTAGTGTGCTTGGGGTTACAGACACGCCACGATGTCTGGAAGTCCGTGGGTCCGCACTTGGGTCCTCATACAGACTGAGTCATCTCCCCAGCCTTGTGAGTTATGACCCAAGAGTTACAGCTTCGAAACTTCAATATTTCGGGGGTGTTTGGGATTCGGCAATAACTAACATAGCATGGTCTCCAAAATGAAGGGTCCAACGGCTTATGGTCAAGTAGGGTGGCTGCCCACATATCGCCAAACCTCCAGGATGTCTTTCTCCCAGGCAGCTCCGTCCACAGCCACAGAATGGGGTTCCGTTCCCTTGTTGCCGGGAAAGATCATCGGCGTTCTTCCCTCAGCCTCTCTTAAAACAGGGAGGTGCCAGGGCCGTTGCGTCTTAAACTCCCTGTGTTGAGGGAAACAACTCGCAGCCCAGAGAGCAAACGGAGCCCACCCTTCCCCAGGAACATCCATCGCCCGTCGCTGCTCCAGGCAGAATCCCAGTGCAGCGTAATTCCCTTCCGTGGGAGCTGGCTCAGAGTGTATCCGTCTTCACAGGCTCATAATTCATCTGATTATTCTCATGCCGGCCCAGTGGGGACTCAGAGTCATCAATAAATCACCACATTGCTGCAGATTATGCTAAACGACCTGGGTAGAGGACTGGATGTGCCTGCCCGTCGCTATGACCACGAGGGAGGGCTGGAGCCACTCACAGATGATGCTCCGCTCCGTGGGGCTGGAGAGTGTGCTCCCTGGGCGACCGTGCACCACCCTCTTGTCCTCTTTTGCTGTACCGTGATCATGACCCATGAGAACAGGCACCCAGGGGTTGTTAGGTGACTCGAGTTCTGCCCTGTGATAGCCCTGAGGCTTCTCATCCGCAAAATGGTCAGGAATTCTTGTAGGAACTGAAGGAGAAGATAAATGGGGGTTCCATACACTGTTCAGTCTCTCTGTATGTACGTGTGTTGGGGAAAGGTTCCTGATGGCCATTCTTCCAAAGTGACCCAGGGATACCTTGGGGAGAGTAGACAGGACTGGAGGTAAAACTACTGTTAGCCTAGCACATCTGAGCCTAATGCTAGCTCCTTCTCTTGTGTTTCAGATAGGCTCAGTAGGGAGTCAGAGCTCAGTGTGGGGAGGCCTTTAGCAAAGGCCTCACAGTGTGATGATTGCTCCTTCTCTAAGCTCATGCTTCCCTTTGCTGTGTGTGCTGTTTGCCCATATTTCTGTTTCTTTGGTTTCCAGTATTATCGAGAGGCTTCCCCGGGACTTCCTTCAGTAAGCAAGAAATAAAGTCAGGGGTTATGATTTTCTTTTGAAACAAAAAGAAATGTACTCATGGAACTCTCACCATGTCACAGGTCTTCCAGTACATTCCTCGCTCACCAGCTCCTTCTCGGTGGGCTTCACTTGGCTCTATTTCCACAGGGGAGGGAAGACCTTTGTAAGGCCAGGCATGTCTGCTCCAGGTACAGAGAAGGAGTTTAACCTGTGCTCTGTCCTGCTACTTCACATTGGAAACCGGAGACCTCTGTCTTGTTTGTCATCATGTATCCTCCTCAACTTACCCCAGTTTTGATCTTTTTACTACTCCCTGTTTTGGGCCCCTTCCTTCCTTCCTTCCTTCCTTCCTTCCTTCCTTCCTTCCTTCCTTCCTTCCTTTCTTCCTTCCTTCCTTCCTTTTTTAAGTTGCAATCAAGACTCCCATAACTTAAACTCATTTGTAGATTTCAGAATCATGTGTTGTTGTTGCTGGTCCAGGCAATCTTGAGAGTAAGTGAATGAATGGATGGATGAATGAATGAATGAATGAATGAATGAATGAATGAATAAAATGACCCGATTCATGAGGTGGAAAATTAGAGATTTTCATGCAGGGGAATTTGATGAAGGATCATTAGTGGATCTATGTGCTCTGAGCCGAAGGTCCTCCTCAGTAGATCCATGACCTGTGTATGGCACACTTTCAAGCACACGACTACTTTCTTTTAAGACAATGAGCAGGTGGATCACTTCAGGAAGAAGTTGGTCCAACTGCTGGATCCATGGCATTCAATAAGCAGTGCCTTCCAATCTCCCCAGGGTCTGAATACTGTGATGGATGGAGAATGTGTCACATACAATGAGAACAGCTGCTCATTATGATGCACCTGACATTTGGGCTTTCTTATCCCGAATCTCGGATGTTGGTGGATCGCACAGACCTGGAACCAGAATTGAAACTCTCAGAGGAGCCTAACGGGTTTGTTTCCTTAAGGCAGCATTTTTTTTTTTTTTAAATTCACTAATCTGAGTGAGACTGGAGGTAACAAAGAATGGTGTCTCCTCTTCAAGAGAATGATGTGTGTGGATGGGGGGGGGGTGTCACCTAATACATCGAGGTTTAGGAAAGCTGTAGGACTGCCTAGATAGAGCAGTAGGATTCTCTAGAAAATGTTTTTAACAGTTGAAGAGGAATATGGTCTCAAATGAGGGGTTTAGGTTGATAGAATGGGGATCAAATGACATAAGAGAGGAAGAGGTGCAGACGGCCTTTCTCCAGCGAGACATTTTTAAGTAGTAAACAGAAAATGAAGACCAGCTGGGATGGAGGATCCTGCCTTTGAGCTCGTCTTGGAAATCCTCATGAAAAATGTTTGATCCTGAATTTGGGGCCAGAAGAGGGGGTAAAAAACCAACCAAACAAAACAACTCACAAAACCTTGGGGTCCAAACTGGCTCATATCTCGAGAGCAGAGCAGGTCCGCTCAGTCTGGCAAAGGTGACCAAGGTGACTCGTGGTGTTGATTGATGTTAAGAAACCGGCTTTGCCGAGTGATCTCCGACCATAAAAGCAAATGCAGTGTGGGGACTAGGTAACTTGGATTAACTCCCCTCCTTGGAGCAATAGGAAAGACCAGACTTAATATGTATGGAAAATCAGACTGAAGGTAAAGTGGCCGGTGGGCACAGCAGAGGTCCAGAGAGGGAAGGCGATGGCCCACGCCGATTGTCAACTCATAACAGGCACAGTCGCCTAAAAAAAGATCTGGGCGTGTCTGTGGGTGTTATCCAGGTCGGCTAGCTTCTGGGTGTGTCTGTCTTACCCAGGTTGATTTGAAGTAGGAAGACACACAGGGAATGTGAGCGGCTCCATTTCATGCCTGGGGTCCTGAGAGGAAGAACAAGAAGGGAGCCGAGTACAAGGGAGCCTCCATCTTGCTGTCTACCGCTTGCTTCTGCCGTGTGGCCAGCAGCCTCACTCCTGCAGCCAGGACTTCCTGCCAGCATGTACCACACCCGCAAACCCATCCAAAACAATGTTTGTCACTTAAGTTGCTTTTTTATTTGAGGTGTTTTTATTACACCAATGGGAAAAATAACTGAGATGGGT
Organism: Rattus rattus; assembly: GCF_011064425.1. Lineage (NCBI taxonomy): Eukaryota > Metazoa > Chordata > Mammalia > Rodentia > Muridae > Rattus > Rattus rattus. The sequence continues at coordinate 55,198,417 of NC_046161.1, forward strand.
AACTTCAGAATTGGGAACTTTTAAGATGTATTCACTGACAAAAAATTGAATTAAATGAAAATAAAACACTTAAAACCAACTTTTAGAGATTATACAGTACAGCCCTACACAGTACAGTCCTACGTAACCAACCCATCAAAGGAGAGATCCCAAGGAAATCAAAGAACTGTTTCTCAGACTGCAGCCTGAGAATACGCCTACATGTGAGAGACTTGACTGAAACAGGAGCTTAGAGAGGGACGCTTCAAACTCATCTACTAGAAGTGTTCGGAGGTCCAAAGTCACCTTTAAAGTCTAAAAATAACACAAAGAGAAAAAGAGCAAAGCAAATCTCCACTATGTATAAAAATACAATAAAGACGAAATGAAAATCCACTCGGAAGAGATGTGATAAAGCTGAACTCTCACGGCCATCCTTGAGAGGACGGACAAAAATTGATAAACTCCTACTTAGGGAGACTAAGCCTGAATACAGAGGGGACAGATGACCAAGACCAGGGGTAAATGAAGGCGATTTCTATAGATGATAGAAGGAAGGGGGTGCTAGCAATAACTTTCTAACATCATACTCATAACCACTGGGGGGAAAACAAACATTCAAACTGGCAACATTAAAACAGAAACTCAGAACAGCCTTTCTATTAAATACATTTTATTTGTTCTGTAGTTTGTGTGTGTGTGTGTGTGTGTGTGTGTGTGTGTGTGTGTGTGTGTGTGTGTGTGTGCAGGCCAAAGGTAGATGTTGGAGTACCTCCCTCTATTCCTGCATTCTCGTTTGCTTTCTGCTGCTCTGATAAAACACTGACAAAGAGCAACATAGGAGAAAGGGCGTATTTCAGCTTACAAGTTACAGTCGGCCATTGTGGGAAGCCAGAGAAAACTCAAGGCAGGAAGCACAGATGGTGGGCTGAGCCCTCCTGCATCGATTAACAATTAAGAAAATGTTAATTCTTTTAATTTCTTAAGTCTCTCTCTCTCTCTCTCTCTCTCTCTCTCTCTCTCTCTCTCTCTCTCTCTCTGTCTCACTGTGTTCAACAACTGTCTAGATTGGCTGGCCTGGCCAGTGAGCTCCAGAATTTGCCTGTCCCTGCCCTGCCCCATCTCTAGTGCTAGGGATACAGAAATGCAACACTATACCTGGCTTTTATGTGAGTGCTGGGGATCTAGACTCAAGTCCCTGTATAATAGGCACTTGACTGACTGAAGCCATCTCCCAAGACCCTCATTTGCTACATTCAAAGGAACTTCCTGCAGAAGAGACTCCAAGATCAAATAGCTTTATTGGTAATGTCTGTGGAGAAACCCCAAGGATGAAATAAAATGCACCAACTGTACACGTTACTTTTCTCATCATTGAGACCATATACAAGAACGGCTTAAAGTGGGAGGGTTTCTTCCGGCTCCTGGTTATGGTGCTATGGTGGTTGTGGCAGGGGAGGTGTGGCTGTGGCAGTGTGAGGCACCTGGTGACCTTGCATCTGCAGTAAGGGAGCAGGGAGTGTGACAGCCAGTGCTCACCCCACCCTCTCCTGTTCTGTTTAGTCCTGGACTGAGACTCACAGATGCTGCAACTCATGTTTAGAGTGGACCTTCATACCTTAGTAATCTGTTTCAGAGATATCCTTCGGAGTGTGTCCAGTGGTCTGTCTCCTCGGAGAGCCTACAAGCAGACAAACTGACCGAAGACTATCAAACCAATCTGACATAAAACCCTTTAGAAAATGTAGTTGATTAGAATAGCTCTAATGTCAAAAATCTGCAAGGAAGAAAGCAGTTTATACGTAAAATAGACCAGATAAAAGCGTCAGTACCCACCTATAATCCTGGGACTCAAGGGGTTCAGCTTGGATAACATAATGAACAGGAAGCTAGCCTAGGCTGCACAGCAAGACCCTGTTACAAACAAACAACAACAAACCAATGGATTAAACAAAGAAGACCAATATTTTTTCATTAAATCCAACAATCTAGAAAAAGGCAAACACACCATGACCACATAGGGTTTGTGCAGGAGTAACATAACATCTGAGAATCAAACAATATAATTTGTCATATTAATATAAATAAGTAAAGTGATATATAATTTCAATAGGATTCATTTTACTGGATAGAAGCTTGAAATAAATGAAAGATAGTGTCTCTGTAAACTAGAAAAGGAAGCTTCCCTAACTGCAGTAGGTCATTTTTGAAAACTCAGTCAGGGTGAGGTTTGTCATTCAACTCTGAACTAGAGATCACGGGTACTGCAATAAGGCAAGGGAGAAATAGGAACTATGCATCTCTATCGATATAGACATAGATTTTTTTAAAAGTAAGAATAATCTGCCCTCATTTGTAAGTGACATGATTGTTTATATAAAATATTTCAGGGAATCTCCAGAAAAGCTACTAGAATTAAAAAGGGAACTTAGTAGTTAGGGGTGGTGGTGCTTAACTACAATCCCAGTCCTCAGGAGGCTGAGGCAGAAATGTCGGGCGATCAAGTCCTCCAGCTGCAAGGCCAATTCAAGGCCATCCTGGGCTCCACGAGATACTGCATACAAATTAAACAGTGAATTTAGCCAAGCTGCAGATAGAAATACAACACATAAATTGATTGTAAATTTACATATTAGGACCAAACAATTGGAAAATGAAATTAAAAGATGCATTTCACACTGTGTAAGAAAACGTGGACATACATACATACTGCCAACAGAAATTGAAGGTCTAAACACACATAGATGTGGACCATTTTGTGTATCATAGAAGTCAGTATTGCCACGTGTCGGCTCTTTCCAAGAAGGGTTGATGAATCTATACATTAACAAAAATCTTAGCAGAGGCTTTGAAACCAGGAATTGACAAGATAATTTGTAAAAACAAGAAAATTGAAATTGCAAAAAAAAAAAAAAAATTAGGAAGACACATACAGTTTTGAGGAAAGGTAAAGGCCGGTTGCTGTGATAAAACCCTGTGGCCCAAAGCAACTGAGGGAGGGAAATGTGCATTTTGGCTTACACTCCCAGGTCACAGTCCGTCAGTCCATCAGTCCATCAGTCAGGGCAGGGCCTGAAGCAGAGACAATGGGGAGACGCTGCTCACTGGCTCACCCAGCCTGCTTCCCTGTAATGCTCATACCAAAGAGTAATCAAGAAAACGCACTACAGACTTGTCTTCAGCCAATCTCACAGGGAGATTTTCCCAATTAAGATCCCTCTACCCTCACAGGTTTGTGTCAAGTCGACAGAAACCAACCAGGACAAGGTCTGAAGCCGTCTGGCTTCATACCACAGAGTCACTCTGAAGACGATGTGAGGTGGGTGGGAATGCAGAGCAGAGGAGGGGAAGAGAAGGCAGAAACGTCACGATACAGAGTTACAGTGACGACGACGGTGAGACAGGTCGTTACATAGGACGGAGGGACAGAAGAGAATCCAGAAATGGACCCAGACACAGATGACTGGACCTCATCCAACTGACCATGAAAATTCAATAGAGAAAGGGCTGTCTTTTTCAAAACTGATCTCTACATACGCCAACGCTCGTTGAACTAGACACATCAGAGGAAAGTGGGCTCCTACATTCAAAATATGTTCAATGGTATTAAAATACGTAATGATACGTTAAAGTCAGTGAGGAAAAAAAAATAAACCAAACAGGGACCTAAATGGGAAAAACGCACAGGCTAGACACTTAAAGGGAGACTGCTGAACAATCGTAGACGTGCCCAAATGCCCTGGCAGGGTGTCCGGAAAGTGACTTTAGATACAAGTGAGTGTTCCCTACACGTCCCTCAGGGTGCCTGAAGCGCAGAGATCGTTAACACCAGTTCTGAAGACCGGAGTGTAAAGCAGTAAAGCCGTCGGCTTTGATTTTTGTCTTCTACACCGGAAGACTCCGGTGCCGCGGTGACTCAGCTGTTCTTAGGTGCCCGGTGGACAGAAGCGTGCAGGTGCGCTGAGAGACAGGTGCTGCTGGCATCAGCGTCATTCAAATAGTCCCAGTGGACAGCCCAAATGTTTATCCACAACAGAATGCAAAAAAATTAAGTGTGAGCGATTCATACAAAGAAACTCCCGGCAGAGGAAACGAGTGAGCCACAGCTTCTCCTAACAACGTGGCTAAAGCTTGCAAACAAACCGTAGGGTAAACAAAGCAAGACAAGGAAAACAAACCAAACCAATTTACTCGCCGCGAAGACAGTACACGTGCAACCAGGCTGCTGTGTTTAGGGATGTGCGTCTAGCTGATAGCAACAGTGCAGAGAAGGGAAGAGAGTGGTAACCACGGACACCCAGGGAGTTATGCTCTACCAGGGAAGGGGAGCCTGCGATGAAGACCCAAGTGAGGGGATGAGCCCTGCAGTCGTGGGAGAGAGTGAGTTTGGGAAAGGTATTTCCCAACAAGTCAGTACATTACATTCATTTATATAATTTATACGTAATATATAATAAACATATAATAATATAAACAATAAATATAAACAAACAAGATCAACAAAAAAATAAAACATAGGAGCTTGGAGAAACTTCTTGCAAGACTGTTAGGGTGCAGTGGACTCTTCAGAGCTTCCTGGGAGATCCGGTACCCAGACACTGAAGCTGACGGGCAGGGCAGGGCAGGGCAGGGCAGGGCAGGGCAGGGCAGTGGTAGCTGCTGGGGACAGTATTAGTTACTTTACTGATGCTGGGATGAAACTCTATGACATGGCAACTTGCAGAAGAGCTTATTTGGTCTTATGGTTCTATAAGGTTAGAGTCCATGATGACGGGAGGAGGCAACAGGTGACAGGCATGGCATCTGGACCAGAAGCTGAGGTCTCACATCTTGAGCTATAAGCACAAACACACACACACACACACACACACACACACAGAGAGAGAGAGAGAGAGAGAGAGAGAGAGAGAGAGAGAGAGAGAGAGAGAGAGAATTACCTCTAGGTGACACACTTCTTCCAACAAGACCACACTTCCTAAACCCATCCAAACAATGCCATCAACTGGGGACCAAGCATTCAAATGCCCAAGACTATGAGGACTTTTTTTTGTTTGTTTGTTTCTCATTCAAACCATCGCACGGGAGGGAGGAAGTCAGTAGAAGCGTATGCCTCTACAAAGCTGCCAGAGTGACTGCATAGCTGAATGTCCAGCCGTGAGCTGTGGTCACTGCTGAGTCAGTATGAAGTACATTAGAAGGAAGAGCTGGCCATAGAATGTAGAAGGACAAAGAGCAGTTCCCCAGTCCAGGGTCTATCTGTGCTACGTGACCTTTTCTGAGGAGACATGAATAGGTGTTTATTATTTCTAGGTAGGGCACTAATGGCAGACTAAGGAAACTATCTTACCCAAGTCTACTCTGGCAAACCAACAAGTTTATTGGTCATACTTACAGAAGCACAGACAGAGATTGTCGAGAAACCCTGTGCTAAGGTTGGAAAGCCCTGAACTTGGTGCAAGATGCAGATTTGCTTTGTCAGAGAGGCTTCTATTCTCTACCTGTGGGGTCCTGGACGTCACACCCTCTCCCTGAGCAATGTCACTTAGTCCTTAGGGAAATTACAGGTCCAACTCCCTTTCTTCCTATAAGAAACCCTTTCAACAAACACCTGAGATACTCAGAATGCCTCCCCATGCTAATGAGGTATCTCAGTACCTTAGGCTTCAACCAATGATCTTTTCCCACGGTGGATACTCCTACCCCTTCCCCAGAGCTGTATATAAGCATTGTTAACCCCAGAAAAAATTGATCTGCCTCCTGGAAGCTGATCCTGGAGTGGCATCATTTCCATTCCTCATAGAGGCTCATAGAGGGGCTTCTGAACTCACTGTTTGTAGCCTCTGCCCCATTTGCCATCATGGACTGATATTGGCTAATCCCTGATCCCTGGGAGCAAGGAGGGTCTTACAAGAGCCTGGGTGAGCTGTATCATTGGAAACCCACCCTAGGATGAGTGATAACTCATGAAAGATGTATCCCTAGAACTCTATACCCGTCTGCTGACCAGCCAGTGTCTCCTCTCCCCACCAATATTACTGCTTCTATGGCCTTGAGGCTTAAGCTTGTGAATCTTGTATGTTTCAAGAACTTCCTGGGCTCTGTCAGTTGTGTTTACTTCCTGAGCCTTAAAGCATCCCTCATCCCTTCTGGTGAGAATATTTTAATTGACAGGAAATAATTATACAACACTCTATCCCTTCCTCTGGATCTTAAATCCCTCCCTATTTCTATGATGTTCCCTAAGCCTTGGCATGGAAATATAGCAGATACCTGATTTTTTTTTTTTTTTTTTTTTTTTTTTTTTTTTTTTTACCTTCTATGGCAAAGCATTGGCTTCTGTGCCACAGCATAGGCTCGGCCATTTATATATCATAGCAGCAACCCATCCACCCCATACACACACTACAAAAAGAAGTTTTTCTCCATGATCAAACTAAAGCTAACAACAGCAGGAAGCTATAAATATCAATGAAAATGTTTAGAAAGCAATATGACAGTCACATCACATCCACTTAACAAAATACTAGTATTGCTTTTAACTAGGGCCTATGACCTCCCAAACCATAGGTTTCTGCCTTGACTCACTATGTTAGACATGAGTCACTGGACATTAAATGGGCCTTAGATATAATCAGAGAGTAGCTGGTTCTTCCCGTAACAGCCATACCACAGTTGTACCAGAGGACACATCTTACCCAGCGTGTTGGTACTGTAGCTCTCAGAGTCTACAGCAGAGCAGGACTATCTGTGACAATTTCCCTCTAACAACATGCATATTACTTGCTAACACCATACATGCCAACCATATGAGAGCTACCTTCCAGCTGAGTCTCAGATTGATTTCTCCATGTCCTACAGTCAAAGTGTGCACTGTCTTTAACAATAGAGTCTTACCATCTAGTTCTGGCATCAGCTAACAGCAGTAGACTTATGGACTATGCAACCCTACCCCATAACTCAGAGAGAGGTAGGCCATCCTGGCCCTGGGATTTTTACTCATTATATTATGGATCTTGGGAGAGCCCTTTCCCCATACTCAGGGTACCTCATTCAAACTCCTTAATTGCTATTTTTACTGTCCTTCCAGATGTTTTTCTACATCTGTAAGGCACCCAAGAGTTAGAGTTATATAATGAAAACGTTTTACGGAGGGCAGGCAGGATCTCTGAAAGCCCACTGTCATTCATTCTAAGCGCCTGTTAGCCTTGGGTGGCTAAGAGAATACTAAAAGAGAAACATTAGCAAGGCCCAGCACAGCCTGGAACAATCCTATCAGCCGTATCGACTGCTTCATCAAAAGAGCACTATCGGGCACAGAGGTATTGAAGTGTCTCTCATAGGCTCGTGTGTGTAAATGCATGGTCCCCGGCTGGTGGCATGTTTTTTTGGAAAGATGCAGAATCTTTAGGAAGTGGAGCCTCCTAGAGAAAGTGGGTGACTAGAGATGGACCTTGTGGCTTTAGACCTTGGCCTTGTCAGCTCTCCGTTTGCTCTCTGCTTCCTTAGTGCAGGGCGATCAGCTGCCTCATGCCGCTGCCACAGCCACACCTTCCCCACCAAGTCAGACTATACTCTCCTTAAACTGTGAGTCAAAGGTACACTCTTCCTTCCTGAAGCGCCTGCCTGTCCGTCAGGGACTGGTTGCCCCTGTGTTGAATTGGGTCATGAAGCTTTTGTCTCAACGGGAGGTGGGCAGTTACCTTCTTCAGATTCTCTGCCTCCCGGTACCCAGGCTGATCCCACCCACACCCATGCCTCATGGCCTCCTGCGCAGGGCTGTGAGTTCTTCAGTCGCTTACTTTAAAGTTTTCCTACCTTAAGCAGGTAAGATGCATAGTGAACTGGGCCATTACAAGGCCCTTGACTACATGCGGAATCATGGGTGTTTTTTCTTCCTAGGAGGGGCATCTTCTCTGCCTTCTGTCTTGCTCTCTCTCCTTTTATTGTCTCATTCTTCCCAGGGGATTCATGTTTCTGGACCCCACAGAGGACTCTGCGGTTCAGATCTAATCTGTACTCTCCCTTGGAGCCAGCCATCTGTACACAGCCACAAGCCAACACCCCCAAACTCATCTTCCATTTTCCACCTTCCCTGCCAAATCAGAGGCTAACTCGGAAGACAGTAACTGCTTGCATTTCCCATTCGCCTCCCTCCCCGACATGGGCAAGTTCTTTCTGGGCAGTCAACTCAGCCTCTGCTTCATGTCTCATTGCTCACAGCCAAGGCTATGCGACAGCTGCCAGAGCCTCACTATCCAGCCCCAATGCTTACTACTAGGAGTGGCTATGATCTCAGTCTATCAGCCACTTCGGGGGGATAACTACACTTGAGAGGTGAACTCTATTCATTAAGGGGGCACATCACCCCATACTTCTCTGAACACTATATTCAGAGAAGATAGAAGATCCTGGATTTCTCCATCAGATGGCTTGGGCTTGGTTACATGTCATATCACCCATGGACCATGCCACCAATCACTACAGTTAGAGGCAGCTGGAGAGGTAAGGGTTTATTTCAGTGTCTATTTTCAGGTCACAGGCCATCATCAATGGAAGCCAGGGCAAGAACTCAAGGCAGGAACTTTAGGAGGGGCCACGGAGGGATGTTGCTTGGTGGCTTGCTCCTCATAGATTACTCAGCTTGTTTCTTGTACACAGCAGGACCACTAGTCCAGGAGTAGCACTATTCACATTGGGCTGAATCCTTCCACATCATCGTCAATCAAGAAAAAGCCAGAAAGACTTGCCTACAAGCAATCTGATAGAAGCGTTTTCTCAGTTGAGGTTCTTCTTCCCAGATAACTCCATCTTGGGTCAGGTTGGCAAACAAAACAAAAGCATGTCAGGATTACCTCTGCAGAAGCCCCACCCTTAGAAAGATCAGCCTCAGTTACATGTTTTGTCATCTACTGCAAGGACCAAGTTATCCTCTCCTCCCAATTCATCTTTGGTTCTTTCTATCCTGGTTCAAGTGCCAGTTCTACTGTGTGACTTCCAAGGGAGACATGGACAAACATATATTGACCCAAGATAGGGCACTGACAACAGACCAAAGAAATGGTGCAACCCACTTCCAGTTCTGTGAGCCAAAAAGTTTTCTGGGGTTAATTATAGGAACAGGGTGAGAGATGATCTGTAGGAGCCTGGGTGAGTCAGAGGGAGTTGCAGTTATGGGAAAGCCCATCTCAGCATGAGATGACTCACAAAGCTTCATCCTTGAAGTTCTCTTAACAACTTGCAGTCAAGTCAGATGCCTGGCCAGAAGTTTTGATTCCTCCAAATTGTTAGGGAAAGGCCTTGCAAGTCTTATAAGTTTCTGGTGCTTCCTGAGCCTTGTAAGTTTTATTTATTTCCTAACACTCCCACCCTCTCCCATTTGTATCCCAGAGAAATAGTTACACAACACACTCACTATTGCTATATTGTTATCTATTGCTCTTTTACTTCGACTTTCCAAAGCTGGGATGGGGTAAGAGAGGGCAAATCTCTCTGAGTTATCCTCTGGGTAATTCAGGGATTCTCAAAGACCAGTGACAGCTTAAAAGGTTGTTACTGAGTCTAAAACCTCAGTCATCGTGTAGATAATCATGAGGGGAAAGATGATGCTAGACATGCCCAGGATATAAAGGGATTTCTGACTGTGTCCTAGTTCCTGGCCTGTGTAGTAGTTGCATGGATGTTTACTCTGTAGCTGCCTGTCTTCACTCTGTGAACTGAGCACATTTACATGATGCAGAGTGCCAACTACTATGTAGTCATGGTATGAGGTAAGATTTCAAGGCCACATTTTAAACAAAACAAACATGGAAACCAGAGCATGTGTGTAAGATATCTTTTTCTCTTTCTCCCTTTATCTTTGTTTAAGAGACAGCCAGAGAGAGAGAGAGAGAGAGAGAGAGAGAGAGAGAGAGAGAGAGAGAGAGAGAGAGAGAGAGGCAGTGTGGAGTGTGTGTGACGTCTGGAGGCTGGAGGTGGATGTTCGGTGTCCTGTATTTCTCTTACATTTTGAGGCAGGATCTCTCACTGACCCAGGAGCTCCCCAGTTTCGTGGAGCTGGTTTGCCAACGAACTCAAAGCTCCAGCCTTTCTAGGAGTCTCCATCTCTGGAGTCAGAGTGCATGCTGCCACACCCAGTTTTTCACATGAATTTTGGGGACTTGAACTTGGGTCCTGATGCTTATGCAACAAGCACTTTACCAGCTGATCCAGAAGCAGCCAGGCCATACCATGGTGATTCCTTCTAAGGAAGGAGACGACAGAAAAGATGCAGAGAAGGATCCCCAACCCCACCCATTTATCCATTTTCAAACTTAAGCTCTTCAGGTAACAGGAAAATGTCTAAGAGCTGTAGCGTGTGTGTAAATGTCAACAGTAGGCTTGGATGAAAGGAAAACCCTGATGCAGACATCACTTGGGTAAATCAAACAGTGTTTACTTAGCTAGAGTAAGCAGAGGAAGCTACGACGTGAGGATGTGGGACAGAGATGAGCATCATTATCTGAGACAGGCAGCATCCCACACTTGTGCATGGTGAAGTCTCAGCCAGGCTCTCCTCAGACCTTTTGTGAGGCTCTGCAGAGAAGTCCCCATCTGTGCCAGCTTAGGTGCTGAAGGTGAGTGAGGTCCGGCCTGTGAGTACAGTCCTGCCTTTGACTGCGTGTTGTTAGCTCACCCAGGCAGAGCTTCCAGGTTTGAACTGTGAGCAGTTCTGTAGTGGGTCAATGAGTTGATTTACCCAGGGCTCCTCATCAGAGCCTGGTGTCTCTCATCAGTCTGAGGACTACGATGAAAACCCAGGGCTGCAGTGTGATCCAGTCCACTTACTGCAAAACAGTGTTCTTCCAACACTTTCCTTCACGCCCTTCAAGCCAGAGCAGCCCAGTTTCCACACCTGGCTCAGCCCAGCACAGCCACAGGCTAGAACAAGGTTAGTCACCCAGCTATCTCTAGAATCATGCTAACAGACATGCAGACAGGGACGAGATTCCTGTTGAAGTAATTGCAACAGAAATCAGCTACGTGTCAGCAAACGCAAGCAAGTGCAAGATTCCTGCCACTCTAACCCTCCTCATCTCCCTGTTCCCACAATGGGCTTACCACACCCTATACAGGCAACAGCAACTTAAGAGGCCAGAGCCCCAGCACAGAGGGACCTTCCTTCTGACATCCTGCTGTAAGTCAGCATTTTCCCTGCCAACTCCCCATAACTGGATTCCTAGTATGTAACCTCCCATTTCCCAGAATCCCACACCTACTGATAGCAGCAGGCTGGTGTCCTCTTTCAGATGTCAGTGCCCAGTTCTGGGAAGCTATCCTTCAAGGTCCTGGGTCAAGCGGAGGGATAGCTTCTATTTCTTCCCTTTGTGTGTTCAAGCCCTTGCTGAGGCCTTGACATATGGGTGAGGTCTGAGGGCACCTGGGCTTGGTTTTCCTGATAAAGCTTTAAGTCACTGGAGCCAGAGAATGGCTTGGTGGAGTGTATAGGCAGGTGGAGTCTCTTTTGTTTCTTGGGTCACTTCATATGACCACGGGATGACTGCAGGAGTCTGAGAGAGGGACAGAAGGGACAGAGAAGGTTTGGAGATCATTGATGGTAGCCATATGAAACAAGGGGGTATCTCTGTGACACCTGCCTGTCTCGATGGTACTCAGGGCCCAGGAGATCTTCCTCTGCTTGGAAGCTGTGCTTCTCTGTATGTTCTTCAGATATCATCCTAGAGAGATGGAGAGCTCAGTCCCCCAAATAAATAAAAAGGAAGTTTCTTTATACTGCTATCACAGCAGGAGAGGGAACCCTAAAGATGTTCAATGCATTTGGGGATGTCAATGGGGGCCTTTTGTTGTTTGTTGTTTTGCAATGGGGTCTCATGCAACCTGTGCTGACTTTCAACTCATAATATATCACCGTGAGACCCCAATTTTTCTGCCTCTGTCTCCTAAGTTCTGGATTGCAGGCTGGAAGCATTCTTCTTCATACACTGACCTTAAACACTGGAACTCACAACCACTTCCAACATATGAGCTTTTATTTATTTTCAGCATAAATTTTGGCAAGTGTTACTGATATGGTGTGACATTAATTCTCCAGAATAGAATGTTCATGTATAACTTAGTGTCCAGGAATCTATCAGGTAGAAAGACTAGCGAGGGGCAGGTGACAGTCATGGGTGGTGGTTACTACCAAGACTGGCTATAGATACAGGGTTTGAAGAACCAAGAAAACATTACCTAAAATTGGTCCAGAGTTTTAGAAGACACCCCCATTAAAGCTGTCAAGTCTGAAGTGAGAGAGTCCAGAGAGAAGCTGGTTTGTGGGACAGGAGGACCTGTAAGCAGGAGGCCAAGTCACGGACATGAAGGTCATCTGCGTCATGGGCACCAGAGGGAGGAGTCGGATAACAGGCATGATGGCGGAACCTGACTTTTACAAAAACACCACTTGCCACCTAGGAGAATCCGTGACATTAGCAAAAATGAGGAATAGGCTGAGTGTCCACCTCTTACCCTGCACAGAGGTGAAGCTGCTTAGATTTAAGGTCTAAACTTGAAAGGTGGAACAGAAAAGCCGAGCAGGAGAAAGCATTGACAAACACCTTTGCCATTTGGAAACAGTCAATAACTCGTGGCCCTCAAAACCATTCTCCTAGGGGAGGAAAAAATGAACACATCCGATGACAGCAAAATTAAAGATTTTGTTGCATGAAGATCTTCGAGGATGAAATTAAGGAGGTAACAGATTGAGACGTGGCTTTTAAATGTCGAAAAAATATTGAGATAAATGAGGGATGCTGACTGTGAACTCAAATTAGAAATTAGTGTTGCAGATGTGGGGAAAAGCCTTTGTTCTAATGAGATTTACAGGAAAGCCAAGGTCTGCAGCTTTCTTTTGAATATGTTGACATCATGCATTTATGCACCTTTATAACAGTGTGAACACACTTAATGCTACCGATGGCACATTTAAAGATGGTGAAAGTGGTAAATGCTATGTTACATGGGTTTTTATTAAACCAGAACAAGGCAAAAGCCAAAATAACTAACCAGTCAGAGCACAGGGTTATAATCAATTAAGGACTGGGTTATCTATCTATCTATCTATCTATCTATCTATCTATCTATCTATAATGAAACACATAGAAAAATGATTGACAAATCAGTTATACAATAATATTCATAGAACTTTTACCTAGTTTGAAATTCTTTGAAACAGAATTTTGAGGGTGACGGCAGGAAAGTAGCACACAAAATATACAAGGGACTCTTGAAAACTGAAAATGAAAAGATAAAGAATAATATAAAAACGAGGAAAACATATGAACTGGAAATTCACAAAACAGGGAGCATGGGTAGGACATACATGAAGAGACACTTCCTGTGAAAAATCGCAGGAAGGGAAAACCAAAACCAAGATGAGAGGCCCACACCACCCAGGAGGGTGACATACTTTGGGAAACTCTGTTTGCAGGTTCGGGTGATGCTGGGGAGCTGATACACACTGTTGCCAGCCCATCGGTCACAGAAAGCAATGGACTGTCAGAATAAAATGGAGTACACAGTTCCTCAGGGCCTACATAACCTCTCTTGAATACCAAAGGGCCTGAGAGAGACGCATGTACTAAGATGACCACTACATTACTTGCTGTGTTGGTTAGTTTTATTGTCAACTTGCCACAATCTAGAGTCCCCGAAGAGAGAGAACCTTAAGTGAGGAACTGTCCAAATGAGATCAGCCTGTTGCCATATCTGTGAGGTTGTCTTGAGTGACGACTGATGTGAGCGGGTCCAGTCCACTGTGGGTAGCACCATCCCTAGGCAGGTAGGCCTGGGCTGTAGAAGGGCAATCCAGAGAGCATGCGAGTAAGCAGCATTTCCATGGTTTCTGCTATAGGTTCCTTCCTTGACTTTCCTTGGTGATGTGACCTGAGACTGTAAGCTGAAATATACCCATTCTAATCCATGTTGCCTCTGGTCATGGGTCTATCACACCAAAGGAGAACTACTTACCTTAGGGAGGATGTGGGATCACTAACTTGCTCTCTGAATCAGGCAAATGAGGTGATACCTACCCATTGGGATTTACTTTCTATCCAATAATCTTGGTTAGAATGGGAAGCCAGAACTCCAGTCATAACCTAGATAGAGGGACCCAGGACATCAGAATAGGGGAAAATGTATTGAAAGACTACAATCCAGGACTTGGAGGTCTGGGATTCTTTTGTGTTCAGGACAATACATGCAATCATCTTTGCAAATCTAACTGGCTGCATGTTTGCATCTTTGAATAGTTATTGACTCTTGCCACTTGCCCTGTTGTTCCCTGGGAGCCAAATGAAACCTAATGCTTCATCCTTAGGGCAGGATCCATAGTGGAGGCACAGGACAGCCGAAAGGTAGGTTCATGTAGGGACAGAGAACCCATTGTTTAGGCCACGAGACAGTTATGTACAAGATTTAAAAAGGAGACTTTCAAACGCTGATACTTACGTTTCTTCTCTTTTTTAATTTATTATTTCGTTTTAAAGAGAGAGTCTCATGTCTCTCTGCTGGCCTCAGACTCACTATGGTTGTCAAGGTTGGCTTTAGGCTACCAATCCTCCCCCCTCTGCTCTCAAGTGCTGGGCTCACAGCGGTGTGTACCTTGTCCCATTTTATGTGGTGCTGGGAGGAGACTTGGGGCTTCCTGAATACCAGGCAAGCAGCCTACCAACTGAGTTAGAGCTCCTCCAGTACAGTGGTCTCAATCTTCCTAACGCTGTGACCCTTTAATACAGTTCCTCGCGTTGGGGTAATTCCCCATCCGTAAAAGCAATTTTGTTACTATTTCATAATTGTAATTTGCTACCATTATGAATTGTAATGGAAATATCCCTGCTTTCCTATGGCCTTGGGCAACCCCTGTGAAAGGGTTGTTCAACCTCCAAAGGGGTGGCAACCCACAGATTGAGAACCACTGCTCTAGCGCCCCATAAGAATATTATGTTATCTACAACACAGTCAAAGGAAACCACTGTTGGAAGAAGGTTGCAAGCAAGGTCCGAGCAGTGTGTGGATGTGGCCCCAGGGAAACCTGGAAAGGAGGTGGGTCGGAAGGAACCTGCTTCCATTCTCCCTTCAAGGATAAGAGACCTTTTCAGGAGGAAAAATAAAGCATACTTAGAAATTTATGATTTACCGAGCAGAAACCTCTCGGATAAAAAAGACATTTACTGTTTGTGCTTGCTAGTTCTATGTCGATTTGATACTGCCTATAGCCGCCTGACGGGAGGGAAACTCAATTGAGAAAATGGCTCTACCTAGCTGCAAGTAAGCGTATGGGACATTTTCTTAATTAGTGTTTGATGAAGGAGAGCCCGGCCAATTGTGGGCTGGTGGTCCTGGGGTCTATAAGAAAGCAGGCTGAACAACCCATGAGGAACAAGCCAGTAAGCAGCACCCTTCCATGGTCTCTGTGTCAGCTCCTGCCTCCAGGTTCCTGCCCTGTGTGAGTTCCCATCCCCACTTCCTTCTATGAAGAACGGTGATGAGAATTGTGGGCCAAATAAAGCAGTTCCCCTCCAGGTTGCTTTGGTCAGGGTCTTGTATCACAATAACTGTAACCGTAATGAAGACACTGTAGATGGACTCACCACATCAAAATATCATCCCAGAAGCTAAAACCCTCAGCCTATCAGCTCTTTCTGTTGACTGTTAGTTAGTTATCTGGCTGAGAGTCTTAAACACTAAGGTCTCTCGCTGGTAAACTGAGGGGCTGCACTGGGAGCTGCTGTAGCCATTCCTAGAACAGAGAGGTTTTCTCTTCTGAGCATTGAAGGCATGTTGCACGCTGAACTTCTGCAGGGATTGAAGCTTGGCAAAGGCCTACTCTAACGATGGATGTATCTTTGGGGAGACCACTCTGGGTCTCCTTGACCACCCCCTGGGTCAGGAGGCCTGAGAGGCCTTTATGCAATCTCCTTTATCTCCTCTCCTTCTCTTAAAGAAGAGGCTGTCTCTAACTCTGACCCAGTTTATTGAAAAGAACACTGGGCTACAGGGCACTGAAGCAGCCCAAGGCTCTGCTGCCCGTTGCCAGTTGATGGGACAGGCGAGGATTCCAAACCCATTCATTCCCACTCCGTTACACTATCACCCACAAACAAAAATGGAAAAAAATATTCTGAATTTATCTCTGGTTTTGAAAGGACTCCAGCTAGTCTGAGCTCATCTTAAACCCTATCCCAGTTTCCCTATGAGGCACTACAGACAGAGATAGTCAGCAAGGGGGAAACAAAACAAAACAAAACAAAACAAACCATCCCCGAGCCCTACCATTTCCATCAAGCCTGTAAGTGTTGGATCATTTAGATCGCCATTCTGCATATGGACTTTGTTAATAGCTCAGCTTTGAGTTCAAAATGTTAAATTCCCCTGCGGGGGGGACCCAATGTTTTAAGTCCCTTGCAGCCACTGGAGGGCAGGAGGCTCTGTGCTAGGACTTTGCCTCTTGCTGGCTGGAAGTGACATCTGGCTTCCAAGCCTTTAAGAGGCTGTGATAGCTAAGCCTGGCTGCTACTAACCCTTCAGAATTCCTGGTTTGCAGAAAGGAAGAAGGCATGCGTGGCTGACCCTGGCTGAGGAGGCTGAATATTTAAACCCACAATCATCTAGAAGGCCAAGGAGGGAGTTGGAGTAGCCTAATAAATGAATCCCCTGAAAGAAAATGTCAGGCAGCCTGTTTTCCCCCTCCTTGGCCTTTCTTCCTTGATCGCCCAGCATCCGCCCCCACACACTTCAATTTTGGCTTATTTAACTTCAGGAGAGTTGCCAGGCAGGCGGGAAGAAGAAGTTAAATTAGATGGATTTCAAAGCTTTGGTTTTCAGACACTAATAAATTAGGCGGATGACGAGACGTTGGTGAGAACCTGTGAGGGGCCAATGGGAGAGCCGGTCTTCCTGCCTGTGTCAGCCTTGACCTTGGTGGGGCTGAGCAGCCTGCTCCATGAGGACCGGCAAGGGCAGTGGGCACACATGGGGTCTATTCTGAGTCCTGCCCTATCTGGGGCTGGGAAGGAGGAATCTGATCCAGAAGTAGATTTTGTGTAATTAGGGCCAACGGAATTGTCTGGTTGCCAGAGAGAAAGTTTGTTGCAGACAGACCAGCTATGCAGGCATGTTGCTGAAAACCCTGGTGGGCCCTATTAGGAGATAACAAGTCTGTGAGAGCTGTTAGTCTGTGGTTCATTTGGCTCGGCCTGGCGAGGGGCTGTGTGATCAGTGGGCCCTCCTCGCCGCTTTTTCTCTCAAACAGGAAATAACTCGCATGTATGCCTCTGCTATTTTACAGAAAGGTGGTAAAGGTCTCATAAAGAAAGTTCTAGATCGTAATGTTCTAAATTGGGACAAGATTTCTATGTCGGTTTCTATCTACTTAACTATATTCTATTTATTCGTTTGCTCATCTACCTACATATCATTTATTTACTTAGTTATCTATGCTGGCGTCTGATATTTTGTATGTATGCATGCGAACCTATGGGTACACCTGTGTGTGGGAGTGCGTGCACATGTGTGTGTTCATGCATGTGGAGGCCACAGGTCAGTCCTTGGTGGGTATAGCTTCTCATAACAACCATCCGTGTTGCTTTTTGAGACAGGATCTGTTACTGAGACGTGGGGCTTGCTGCCTGGCCCCCCAATCCTAGATATCCTGTTTCCACCTCCTTGGCGTGCATAACACTAGGCCTGGCTTTTTTAGGTAGTTGTTGGGGATCATAAGCTGGCCCACATGTTTTCATGGAAAGCACTCTGTAGACTATCTTCCCAACCCCTAGACAAATATAAATGCATGGCATAGGAAAAGCCCAAGACAAGCTTCCATGATGTCCTCAGGGGCAAACAGTGAGTCACCCTCCCCAATCTCATTCAAAATCAGCCCCCTTTCTAGAAGTCCTGACTTCCTAGCTACTATTCGCTAAGTACTTACTTATTCATTACTAAGCTGAGTACATGCTATCTTGTCATCTCTACGGTACACGCTCTAATAGGAACACCCATTCCCTTTATTTTACAAGAGAGGCTAACAAAAAATAATGCTTCCCCAATACTACTGGCTCTTAGCAATCGACTTCTAACCCAGATTCATCCAGACTCAAAGCCAGCCACACCCACTCCATCCTCTACCCTTTCCACAGCCAGTGACTCCTCCCTAGTCCTCATGCCATCCCCGCCATCACACCTCGCTGGTCTTGCTTCCACACGCTCTAGCATCCCAATCAAGCTGCATCTCAGGAGGAGCTTGGAATCCCTTGTTTTAGCATCAGAGTCTTCAAAGTTTGTTTGCTCAACCTTTCTCATCCACTTCCCCCATGCAAGCCCTCGGGGCCACGTGATTGGCTCTCTGTCTCTGGAATGACAAGTGGTTGCCATGAAGGGAGTTCCTTTGTTACTGTGATGGTTGGTCTTAATGTCACAAATTAGAATCACTTCAGTAGGGAGCCTCACTTGAAGAATTAATTGCTGGATGCCTTGATTGACATGGGACCACCTCCTCGAGTGTGGTGGCCCAGATAAAAGGGGGCCCAGGCTGAGTATTCAGTTCTTGCTTGTTTGACCATCCCTCTTGCCTACTTGGCCTTTCCTCTTGCTGCCAGTTGATTTCTGCTGCTGCTACTGCTGCTGCTGCTACATCTGCTACATCCTTCACTGACATCAGAACCAGTGTTGCCAGTCTTCCATCACGACTGAGGAGGAAGGCTCCAAGAAACTTCCAGGTTCAGTGCCATATTGGAATGGCTGGGGTACCCATCCTGAGGGAATGAACAACTTCCAGGTTTTTGGCCTCTTGGGTGTAAGACAACCTGTTACTAGTTGATTTGTTTGTTTGTTTTGTTTTATTTTTTTATTTTATTTTTCTCTCATATATTACATCCTGACTGTGGTTTCCACTTCCTCCTCTCCCCCTAAGTCCCTCCACCTCTACCTCCCCTCTCCCAGATCCACCTCTCCTCTGTTTCCCTTCAGAAAAGGGTAGGCCTCTCAGGGTTATCAGCCAAACATGGGATAACAAGTTATGATAAGACTAGGAACAAGCACTCATATCAAGGCTGGATGAGGCAACTCAGTAGGAGGGAAAGAGTTCCCAAAGCAAGCAAAACAGTCAGAGGCAGCCCCTGCTCCACTGTTAGGAGTCGCACTCGAACACCATGTTACATATATACAACATATATGCAGAGGACCTAGCTCAGACCCATGTAAGCTCTGTGGTTGCTGATTCAGTTTCTAGGAGCAGCTATGAACCCTGGTTAGCTAATTGTGTGGGTTGAGTTCTTGTGGTGACCTGACCCCTTCTGGTTCCCACAGTAATTCCTGCCCTTCTTCTGTGGAGTTTACTGAGCTTTCCCTAATGTTTGGCTGTGGGTCTCTGCATCTGCTCCCATCAGTAGCTAGATGAAGCCTCTCTGGTAACTCGATGAGTATTGTAGAATATCATTAGGAATCATTTCATTGATGACTTTTCCTCCTGTGTGGTTCTATTCTAAGTCTCTGGACCATACAGCCTGTGGTTCCTGACCTTCCAGGCAGTGTCAGTCATGTGCTCTCTCTTGTGGCATAGATCCCACCTTGGACCAGTCTACCTGTTCCTGTGTTAATGTAAGCTAATATATTCTTTACACACACACACACACACACACACACACACACACACACACACACACACTGGTTCTGTACTGGTTCTGTTCCTCCAGAGAACCCTGACTAATACAGCTACTTCCAAAGGCTCACCCACTCACCCACTCTGGATTCTCTTCCCTTGCCTCCGAGGACTTCTCTCGAGCAGTCGAGCAGTCGTCCCATTTGTTTTGCATTATTAATCTCCTTTTCTTCCAAAGCAAGCCTTAGGCAGGCAAAGTGCTCTCAAGTCTCCCGTACTAAAAACCCCTCCTCAGGGCCTTTTTCCTTCTAGATGTAACATCTTTTTTCTATTCCTCTCCCAGAACCTCTCAAAAGCAATCCCTCCAATGGCTAGCTCTTGCTCAACCAGCCTTTTATAGAGATTGCTCACATCAAGGCCCTGAGCGCTCTCGTACTGACATAGCCACTGTGCTCCCCACCTTCATCCTGCACTCACTGCAATGGTTGACACTGTTGGCTACTCCTCTACTGGATAGAGACAGTTGTCAGGGTACAATGGCTCTGCTCAGAACAGTGCAAAAGCAGTACAAATTCAGTAGAAAATAGACTTCAAATTTTGCATTTTGATTATATACTATGGTATTGTGTGTGTGTGTGTGTGTGTGTGTGTGTGTGCATGTTCATGTGCGTGTACTTGCACATGTGTGTGAGGGTATGTGCTCACGTCAAGACCAGAGGACAACATTTGGTATCATTCCTCAGGGTCTCTGCTGGTCTGAAAGCAGGCTGGGCTATCTTGTTGGCCAGCCCCAGGAATCTACCCGTCTCCAGTGCTGGGATTACGGGAGCATGCACAGGCTCTACTGCTGTACTTGATGCTGGACAACACAAAAAACTGTAGCTCTCAGTAATGAGGGAGAAACAGCTCGCAGTCCACAATACATAGTGTTGCCAGCAGTTTTTTGGATGCAAGTACTTGATACATTATATGAGACATTCGATCCTTTAAAATAGACTGTGTTGGATAAGCTTGCCCAACAGTAGGCTAATGGACGTGCTCCGAACACGTTTAATGTAGTCTGGGCTGAGCTATGATACTTAGCTGATTAGTATATTAAAAAGCTATTTTCAACTTACAAAGGACTCACCACCATCCTCGTCTCCCTGCCAAGAAACATGCCACCAGCCCACAGACTGGGTGAAGCTTCTAGACCTCACATCATCGTGAATGGCAGAACATCAGTTTGTAAGGCAGAGAATTAGTGGACATGCCTGAGCTCTGTGGACCTCCAGAAGCTGGACCACTAGGTTTCTTGGGGGAGCCTTTCTCCCCTGCCCAACCTCATCTACCTTCTCCTCTTCAGTCTTCGATGTCATAAGCTAAACAGCTAGACTTCCTTTCTTTGGTTTCTGACTCCCCTGAGTATCAGTTACCTGAAGAAGAATCTTTCCTAGGTTTCTTAGGCAGAACACGATATAGGGAAAAGAGCTGGATCCAGTCCAGTACGGACATTGGAAAGATGGACGTGCAAAGGCTCCAGCTCATCTAGCCGGGACAATATGCCTCTCACGGCTCTGGCGAATGCGAGCTGCGTTGAGGCTGGGAGGCTGTGCAGGACTTCTGGCTGCGGGTCTCTATTATCCCTGCAGCGGTCAATACCTGACAGCCCACAAAGCCGTGCTCCAGCCCCATGACACTCACGCGCTAGGGGCCCTTTTGGATCTTTCACTGAAGGCATTAAAGAAAAATACAATCTCATTCCTGACTGAATTTGCTGGGGACTGCAGTGGACTCTCTAGGGCCTTCTGAGGGATGCACCTGCTGGGAGAGGGCGAGGAATACTGCAAAACTGTGGAGATGGGCAAACTGTCTCGAGCTCTCTAGCCCCTAGCGGGCAAGTGAGGAACACTGCAAACACGGAAAGTGGAATTGGGGAGCCACATCTCTCCCAAGTTATCCTTTTTGGGGTTGCTTCCTTTCCCATGCTCCAATTCTCCATCTCCTCGTTCGACAGCACCCTCACTGCTGCAAGGCCTCAGAGCTGATCCCACACTCAAGGTAAAGAGAGCGGTCTGATGCTGAGCGTGCTGGTCCAAGATGGCGGCTCCAGTCTGGGGAAGCGAGAAAGCCTCCAGTCAGGCTACCTTTGCTTACCTGACTGAGAGCTATCCCCATGTTTGATCACCATAGTATGGTATTCTGCCCAGCCAGCTCTGCCTCGACCTACTCTCAATGATTTTCTCTCAGTGGTGGGGCACATGCAACTCCCATTCTGACCCTGTGATGATAAAGTAGAATCAAGGGTGTCCAGCCAGGGAGAGACAGGCTACTCCCCAAGACCCTATATCTAAAACTAAGAAACTGGTGGGGGGCAGCCTTGTAATTCTGCATGAAGTTTGCACCCCGACCTCAGGCCTTACCTGACAAGATGCATCCCCCAGAAGCATACCAGTCCCCTTCTGGGTCTTGTGTTCTTTTTCCTCAAGAGGCCGCACACCATCCTGTGTCCCTACTGAGAAACTTGCCACCAGTCAACAGGCTGTACGAAGCTTCTCGAACTCTCACCATCGCAGAGAACCAGCTTGTAAGCCAGAGAAATTCCTAATGGGCCTGCCTGAGCTCTGTGAAACCCTGGAAGCTGGACCACTAGGTTCCCCCACTGGAACCATTCTCCCCTCCTCTTCCCAACCCCTCCCCTTCTCGTCTTTGGCATCTGACTGTAGTTTTCTTTGAAGGAAGAAATTATTTTGCCCCAGGAAACTCATTTATAGCAAAATAAGTGAAAGGCGCGGGCATCTGGCCCCACGTGGGGCTCACTTTCGGGTTATGGCTTTCACATGCCTTCATCTGGCTCCGCCAGGCTTGGAACCTCTCCCCGCCAGCATCACACCTGGTTGCGGCTGGAAGGGAAAGGATTTCAGCTTTTCATCTTCTGGGCCTCTTTGTTATTATTGGAGCCAATTTTTGGCCTGGGATCAGAGCGGGAGGAACAGGGCGGGAGGTAGACAGAGGGAGGCAGGGCTGGGAAACATAGTCAGAACTGGAAAGTGTCCCAGAGGTGGGAGGGAGAAAGATCTGCTGTGGATTTGAACAGCAGCTTCTCCTGAGAGCATGCAGCTCTCGGTCCTGCTGAGGACCTGCAGACAGCTAGACTAGAGCCAGGACAGACAGACAGATACACACACACATAACCACACAATCACACACACACACAACCACACAATTACACATACACATGCAACCACGCAATCATACTCATACGCATACAACCACACAATAACACATATAACCACACACATACACACACAATCATGCACATAAAACCACACATCTATACACATAAAACCACACAATTACACACACACACACACACACACACACACAGAAATCCCGTGGCCTGAGGGTTTTGTCAATATCAGACCCATAAGAGAAGGCCACCCTAAGCCCCCTTTGATAAGAATTTAGAGTTCTTGGCTTAAAAGAGACATATAAAAAATGAAAATACAAAAGGAGGTTAAGCTCCGAAAACCATATGCTAGATTTTTGAGTAGGAAGATTGCTTTTTGGAACAGTTTATAGGTTAGCAGTTAATATTTCCTTAAAAGCTGGCTTATTTCTATCCTGTAATTTTTTTTTGAAAAAAATGTAGCTTTGAGAAAAACCAAATTACCCTTTAGCATGCCTAAGAGGATTCTGTCTATCGTGTGTGTCAGGATCTTTATGGTGTGCATATCTAGTGAAACCATGTCCCATAAAAATACCAAGGGAGGGTACCACAGTGGGATTCGAAGCTTATTTAAAATTAATTGCAGATTCATTTCACTGCACATTCGTTGGGGGCTTTTCTGTTTTCATTATTAATATGAAGAAATGGTAAGAGGGCTGCCTAATTCTGAGGAGAAAGTGGCTAATGCACGAGTCTCCCCAGGCAGCAGACATCTGTCAGGCTGTCCTCTTGTGCTTACCATGCTCAGGCCTGTCTCTGAGGACACTGGGTCTGAGCTAAGCTGTGAGAGCTTTCACTTGATGTTCACCGGGCCCCATAGGTTTCTTGTGCTCCCCCTAGCTCCCCTCCAGCCGGCCAAACAGCATCACAGCAAGGCCACTTGTGTGTGTGTGTGTGTGTGTGTGTGTGTGTGTGTGTGTGTGTGTGTGTGAGAGAGAGAGAGAGAGAGAGAGAGAGAGAGAGACAGGGACAGAGAGACAGAGACAGAGACAGAGAGAGATTGAGTGAAACAGAGAATGAAGGCATCTACATGAGAAGTGATTGAAGGCAGAAGAAAGAAAAGCAATATGCTAACATCTCTGGGAAATCGGGGGTGGGATCATTTAATGGGGGAACATGTGCCTAGCATGTGTGTGGCCCTGAGTTAGATCCCCAGCACCCAATAAAGAAAGTAGGAATGGAAAGGGAAAGAGAAGAAAGAAGGAAAGGAAGGGAAGGGAAGGAGCGGGAAGGCGGGGTTGGGAGAGAGGAAATTCAATCGAGTAGAGTTGATTGCCTCCTGGAAGCCAGGGAGCAGAGAAAGAAAGAAACAGATGAGATACATCTATTCCTAACATGCCCCATAGGCCTCTTCCCTCTGTCTACCCTATCATCTCACAGTTTGCTGCCTCCAATAGAGCATTATGTCATGAATATATCAGGCCAGTTAAAAGCACTGGCTGCTCTTGCAGAGGACCCCAGTTTGTTGCCCAGTACCCACAATGGTGGTTCACAACTGTCTGTAACACTAGTTCTAGATCCAACGCCCTCTTCTGACCTCTGCGGTCACTGCATGAATGTGGTGCACATGCATGCACGCAGACAAACACACATAAAGCAAACTAAAGGCATGTTTATAAAAAGAGAGAAGCTGTTAATGAAGCTAGAGACTTCTGGGTTCAGACACATTCTCAAAGACCATTCCATGGCCACCAAACTCCCAATACCTTAGCCTGTGGGGAAACCACAGCACAACCTCAATCTTCTACTGAGGAATGCCGAGACCCGGATGAGTACCTGGTCTTGTCTGCATCCAGACTGTGAAAAGAGACCTGGTGAGGGCTGCAGCGGTGGCTCCACTGGTAAAAATGCTCATCTCATAAGCATGAAGACCTGAGTTGGACCCCCAAAGGCCACGTACAAAGGACAGACATGGTGGTGCACTCTTGTAACCCCGACACCTGGACAGTGGTGGGGTGATCCTTAGGGTTTTATGAACAGCAGACTACCTGTGAGACTACTTAGTGAGTACCTGGCCAATGGGAGATCCTGTCTTCTCATTGGATCAGTGTACCTGCTTACAAAAGGCATCACAGCTGGGCTTGGTGACTGTTGACACACATTCATAGGAGGGAGAGGGACATTAGGACTGGCCCCGAGATTCTAGTCACTGCTTCCAGTCATTTCTATGCAATACTGCCTTAATTGCTCTTGGCTCCGGGGGTCTTGAGAGGTGCTAGTGTATATAGGCTGAGGAAGGTGAACAGAAGGAGGCTCTGTCTATGCGGCCATGAGTGAGGGAGCCCTTATTCATGCTGTGTGCAAACCTCCCAGTTTTGTGCTTGAGTGTCTCTCAGGCTACAGTCTATAACCCTTCACTCATGCTTTATGAGGAAGCCGACTACATTCATTGTTGCTACAGGGTGATCTTTGGTGGGACTGAATTTCGAGTTGTCACTGGAACCTTATAAAGAGGGCTTAGGTGTTGTTTATATCTCTCCCGGGAAGGATTTCTCTGAAGAGCATCCATCCATATGTATGTGACACACACAGACCAGGAGAAAAAAGGAGGAAGAAGCAACACTGGCGGCTTGCCAGTCAACTGAGCTACCTGCTGACCTTACACCAAGTAGCCTCGATGAGGTGAGGGGACTTCCCAAGTTTATGTGGCTGACAGGAGGATAAACAGGATCAGGGTCCCCAGCTCCTGCTTTCTAGTCTACTTGTGTTGCATCTCTCACAATGCTGCATTGTTTGTGACCCTATTTCTGCGGATATGAAAACCCAAATATCTACTCACCCCAGTAGGGAACTGATAATAGACAAAGTCTGGATAGCACCTGCCCTAGTCAGTGTGCTAGTGCTGTGAAGAGGAGCATGACCACAATAACTCTCATGAAGGAAAGCATTTCGTCAGGGCTGGCTTACAGTTTCAGAGGTTTAGGTCACTGTAGTCACAGCAGGGACTATGGTGGCACACAGGTAGACATGGTGCTGGTGAAGCTGAAAGTTCTATATCTCGATGGGGACTGCAGACAGCAAGAAGAGAGAGACACTGGATCTGGCTTAGCCTTTTTTGATACCCCAAAGCCTACAGTTCCTCCAACATGGCCACACTTTCTAATCTCTCTCTAGTATCAACATTCCCTAATGACCAAACATTCAAATTTATGAGCCTACAGGGGCCATTCCTATTCAAGCCATCACTGCACCAAAGTCCAACATAGTAAACAAATGAGTTTTATTGTGGTTACTTACTGTAGCAGAAATGGCTCAAGGACAGTTGTATCACCAAAGTCCACCCCAGCATGAATGACAGTTCACAAAGGCTGAAAACTTCCCAGCACACTGCACAGCCTGCAGGTAGCTCAACAGGTTGGAGACTGTTCTTTCCAGGCACCTCAGTTGGTCTGAGCCTCTTCTAAGCCTCTAGACTTGTCTTTGTTTCTTCTAGGTGGCTCAGCTGGTCTCTGCTTCTACTCGGTGTCAGGGCTTGTCTCAGAGTCTCCTTTGTAGGTTGGCTCCTCTGAGAGTGACTCTCAATGATCTTTATTGTTTATTCTTGGAAAGGGAGAAGTTTAGTGAATCTGGTCAGTTTTAGGGACTTCCTGGATACTTTTGGGTTGTTTACTTCCTGTCTTAATGAGCTTCCCTATAGGATGGAATGTAAAATACATGTACAACGTGTGGAACTTCAATCTCAGGTTCAGAGCAGAAGATGAAGCCTACTGGAATCTGGAGGTGCTGGTAAGGTCTGAAGAAAAAGCATAGCCCATTTCCACGGAGGACTTAGAAACTAGATATGGTGGCTAGGCACAGCTAACTGAAATAATGCCCACGTATTCTTTCCTGTTTGCTTAGAGACTAGTATCCTTCTAAACCAAAAACCAAATGTGTGTCACTAACTAAAGGTGACTCTATGGCCAGTATCAGAGGCTTCTCTTGTTGCTATGTCCAAATACCCAACAGGGAAGAACCGCACGTCCTTCATGGAACAGGAAGCAGGCAGAGGAACAGAAAAGAGGTAGATTATTATAAACATCAAGGCTCACTCCAGAGTGACCCACTTCCTCCAGCAAAGCTCCAACCCCTAATGGTTTCATGCCATTCAAACTGCCACATGGTCTTGTCTCATGAACATCCATCTCCTTTGGTTCTACCACTCCTGGGAGGGAGGGCAGTACTAGTATATTTCTATTTGCAGGGATGACCGTGGGAATGGCACGACATAGAAGCACCCACTCCTTCAATCCCATGAGCCCCTCCACCACAGTGGCACATCAGCTACTTCAGTATCAGTGTCAACTTAGACACCACATTCAGAATTCCTCGAAAAGCCTGTGTGCTCTTCTTCTTCAAAGTCACCATAGTAACCTGCTGCAGAACCTTTTGGGAAGGGACCAGAAATTGGTTGATCATGTCTACTTGGGATGACTTCACAGGGTTCCTCATCCTGGGGAGTCTGGCCTGTTCTTCAAACTTGGACCCCAGATCTATGAGCTGACACAGTGTTGGAAGTCAGATGTGGGATTCTTCTTTTCCCCCATGGTAGCTGACACCAGGTTCAGTGAGCTCTCTGGTGGGTGGCCCCCTCAGAAAAGCATGGCCAGTTGGCAATCACTGGGATCCCTGCAGGTCAGGCAGCCTGATTACCACTCCAGCCTCATTGCCTATTATTGTAATCATGTTCGTCTCACTGCAGCTGATTAAATGTTGTCCTAGCGTCAGCCTTTTTGGGATTCCCATTATCCTCACTTTGGATCCCGGGTTCCCCAGGTCACTGGCAGCATCTGCTGCTTTCCATTCTGTCTTAGAGAGAACAGTGACCACCACTGAGCTTCAAAGGGACATGAGTGGCCCCTCTCTCAAGGCCACGTTCATTGCTTCATAGTGGGTGGTGTTGGGGGTTATCTCCCTGGGGAGACATAAACAACCTCCTTCTTATGACAACCCAGTGACAAACCAGAGTTAACCTGAGGAACCAATGAGCTTAAATGTCTTACTTAAAGAGCATGGATGACCTAGGAAGCCGCATTAAGAAGTTTCCACACAGCATGGACTATGGCTCCCTCACAGCTGCACAGAGCCTGGTTTCCCTTGTCTTCCCAGCCTATATATTTTATCACATCCTCAAGACTGCAATGCCATGTGTACGTTAGGGCAGACTGTGCACAAATGGCTGTAAGTAGTGGCTGATACTCAACCGAGGATCCAATAACCTTCCAACCACCTCCTCCTAGGAGACAATGTCAACAGCGCACAAGGCCCTATCATGATTTAAAGCTTGAACTCAGATGCAACTGGAGAAGATGGCAGCTGTTTTGCTTGAAGCGAGCTGTCTTAGTTAAGGTTTTAGTGCTGTGAAGGCACATATGACCACAGCAACTCCCATAAAGGAAAGCATTTAATAAAGCTGGCTTACAGTTCAGAGGTTTAGTCCATTATAGTCATGGCAGGAAGCATAGCAGCATGCAGGCAGTCATCTTGCTGGAGAGAGCACTGAGCATTCATCATCTGGATCCACAGGCAGCAGGAAGACACTGTGAGTCACTGCACATATAGCCACTAGGCCTGGCTTGAGCTTCTGAGACCTCAAAGCCTCACCCTCCCTTCCCCCAATGATACACCCACTCTAACAAAGTCACACCTCCTGATAGTGCCACTCCCTCTGGGTCTATGGGAGCTCTTTCTGTTCAAACCACCACACAGGTGTTCTACAGCAGGTGGACTCTGGTCACCTTGCCATGTCACCGCAAAACCACAACTTTCACTTCAGAGAGTATGATAAGAGTTTATTCTGGAGCCAAATATGAGTAACCATGACCAAGGAACAAAGACTTAGCTTACCCCAAGTTCCCTGCTCCAATGCAGTAACAGTTTGATGACTTTCTTTCTTATAGTAACAGAACAAAGTCAAGGCATGTATCACATACTTTGGTGGAAATACCAAACAGTTCCGTTAGAGCAAACCACAGACACCTCTGCTTAAGCTTCAGATGCTAAATGATGACTTTCTCAGCTCTCTGGTTGGTAGAAACTAGGGTTGTTGACTTAATAAATTTCAAATAGTTCTAATCTGCTAGTCCCAGGGTGTTAGGTCTGACACAGAAGTGGGTAAGGAATAGTTATTTAGGGGACTACAGATAACCCAGCTAAATTGTACTTAGGCTCTGGAGCTGCAACATTCTAACTTCCCCATAGTCACGGACATCTCCTCAGTTAATAAGCCTTGCAGAAGGTTCAGGAGAAGGTGCCATTTCTTTCTGAAAACTTTCACTCTCAGAAGGAACAAAAATGAGTTCTAGGTTTTCATAGGTCATATTCACTCTTGCGTTCCCTCCTTCCTCAATATTACATCAAACACACTCCAGCCCCTCCACTCCCCAGACTGCAGGCCTTCATTACTTGTGAGCTGGAGGCTCTCGGTAGCAACCAGTTCCGAAGCCCTTACCGCCTTTGACCCTGAATTTCTGGGATGCTCTCCCAGGAATAGAGGAGACGTTCAACCTTATTCTTAGCCAACCGTGCTAAGCCTAAGCTCTCAAGATCTCAACTCTGTCTCATGGTCCTTACAGTGTCCCTTGCAGTGCCCCTTGCAGTCCTCCCAAGCCTGTGATGCTCTTCCTTTGGGGTGTAAGTTGCTGCTTTCTAGATCATGGACTCGGATTACTGCTCAGACTGGTTCCTAACCCTGCTTGGCACAAGGAAACAAGTCATGCTGAGGGAAGACCTTGAGGGAGTCAAACATCATTTTGCAGGTATATGCTCAGGTGAGGTTTCTTAATCTTTCCAGATATGGGGAGACTGCTTATGTTTTGCATAGAAGAGAGACTTCTTTCCACATGATGATTCAGGGCATCTAGTGGTTAATATTTCCACTTAACTAAATATTTCTGTTCCAGGCTTCAGGGTTCCACTGTTTCTCTTCCAAGACTCAAACTTTGATCTGAAAGATTTGCTTTTGCTTTGGATCCAGGGTTGAGTTTTAACCCTGTAGATACATATGGGATGTCTCCAGTGAGGCCACACAGGCCCTCTGCCTTCCGTGGGGATTTCTGAATTGGTTGCTGTTCTGTGGGGATCTATCGATTTCTTCTCTTTATCTTCTTAAAAAAACAGACCATTTTTAGAGCAGTTCAGTGTTTTGGAAAAGTCGAACAGAAAGCACAGAGCATTCCCAGCTTCTTCATACCTCAACCATGATATAGAGTCTGCCTCACTACCAACACCATTGCCACAAGTTTCTCCATTATGATCCATGAAGCTACATTGACATATCACTGTCCACCGAAATGCACAGCTTACGTCAAAGTTGCTGCACACTCTATACATTTTTGGCAGAGATATAATGGCTTATTTCCTC
Organism: Rattus rattus; assembly: GCF_011064425.1. NCBI lineage: Eukaryota > Metazoa > Chordata > Mammalia > Rodentia > Muridae > Rattus > Rattus rattus. The sequence goes on from NC_046161.1 coordinate 55,228,576, forward strand.
CACTGGTGTTCATGCTCAGCAGTTTTACCATCCCACCCAAATCCTTTACTATCTGCACATAGGTGCCTCCTTCCCCTGGGCTCCTGGAAACTGCTGGTCTCTTAACAGTCCCTATAGTTTTGCTTCTTCCAAATCATTAAATGGAGTCGTATAGCGCTTAACAGCCCATGTATTCTGAGGAACACTGTGATAGACATTGCCTCTGTGAAGATATCATGGGATATCCTTGCACAAACCTAGGTAGGGGGGGTCAATCATGCAGCATGATTCCCTTGATGCTATCGAGAGACTTGGTAAACAAGACTGAGAGGAAACTGCTGGTGGTGTAACACAGGATGCTGTTGGACAGAACATTTTAAATAGAGGAGAGGCTCTAATAACAGAATGTAGAGTATGGCGATTACATATATCAGCGTCATAGTGATTGTCAGTATCAGGATTGCACACGGCTGTCTATATGACTTGTAGCAACAGACTTGCGTACACCAACATCACTACAAATACACAAGGCATTTCTCTGGCTGAGAGTCACTAAGGGATAGGAACTTTCAGGTCCACTACAGTCTTATGAGACCATCTTCATACGTTGGGTCCATTGTGGGCTGAGCTGTTGGAATCATGTACTATGTAGGCTTTTCAGACTGCCTTCTTCTACTTAATACTTACTATATGTTTAAATTTCCTCTATATCTTTTTATGACCTAGTCACTATCTGATATGCTAGTTTATTTGTTCATCCTCCTGTTGAAAGGCACCTTGGTTTTATTTAAGAGTTCAGGCTGACATGACCATCTGTGTTCTCAGTGGAAATGAGACTTCACCTCACTCAACTGAGTACCAAGAGGTATGATAATGGATCACATGGTTAAGGATTTACCAACTTTTATTGGAAAAGACTAATTACTTACAAATGAACAGTGTAGCATTCATTCCTACGAGGCATGGATAAGAATTCCCGTAGCTCCACTGCCCTGCCAGCATTTGATGGTGTCAGTATCGTGGGATTCGACACTGCACAGGCATGTGGTGATAGGTCAGTGTTGGTTTAATCTGCATACTTTGCCGAGATAATCCAGAGGAGGACAGGTTTGTCTTACTCCAGAAGTTTCGTTATGTGGTCACTTGGTTCCACTGCCCTGGGTTGTGGTGGAGCTAAGCACCACGGTGGGGATGTGGTGGGGCAAAGCTGCTCACCTCATTATGAAAGGGAAGCTCTAGGAGTGCATCTTTCAAATTCCAGGAATGCCACACCTACTAATAACACATTCAGTTATGAATGAATCAATGAATTGAGTTGTGGGTGAAGCTAGAGCCCTCGAACCCAATATCTCCCAAAAGTCAATCATTCGGCCATTGTCTTTAACACTGAAGTCTTCAGAAAGCTATAAGAAACATGAATAAAATTTAGCAGACAGTAGCTGTAAAAAAAAAAAAGTGGCCTTGAAACAGGCATTAAAGCCCTGCATGGTGGCTAACAGTCTCACTATTCAGCATGCTGAGGCAGGAGGACTGCGATGGGTTTGAAGCTAGCCTGAGATACTCGGTTCTGTGTTATCCTAGAATGAGATGCAATCTCAAACAGATTAGGAAGTAAAGATGGACAGGATCTTAAGAATAAATCAGCAAATTCATGATCAAAGTATATTTTTATGTCTTAACTGAGTCATATAGGAGATAAAAAATTAACAAAGATATATGACATATCTTTGAATACTACAAAGAAGAAGTCCAGCCTCGTAGACACGACACACATTCTTCATGCGCATAGCCCCACGGAACAGTTATGAAAATTGATCATGAAACAGGCTTTAACAATTTCCAAAAGATGCTTCTGATTAGGCTACATACTGTATCATGATCGAGCTAGGTTCAGAGTGAATAACTGCACTGATGTGAAATCATCCCACCCCTTATTAAAGAAATTACAATAAAAATAAGAAAACATTTAGAAGTAAACATTAATAAATAGACTTTTCTTGAGACAGTGTCATGTAGCCCAAGCTGGTCTTGAACTTGCTGTAAGGTGAAGATGACCTTGATGTTCTGATCCTCAGCTTCTACTTTTCAAGTGCTGATGCTAACGGATACAAATGACCATAGCTGGCTTATATCCAGCTGGGGGTTGAACCCAGAGCTTCACGGATAGCAGGCAAGCTTGCTGTGTCTTACTATTTATGCCATATCCTCAGCCCATGGATAGACTCACACGAAACAGGATGCGGCAGTCGGGAAGCTGGTGGCGTAAGTATTTTCTTTAGAAATAGAGAGCCTAATAATTAATGCCATTGGTCATAAGCGGTAAGAACATGAGCAGATAGTGAAGTAAGGTAATAATGGAGATGTGTGAGGGAAAGGAAAGGAACCTATAGTATTGCCATCTAAATCCATCCTATAGTTAGTGTGTGCTGATAAGACTGACAATATAATTTCCCAAGATTGCAATCCAGGAAGTCACACAACTAGGAAGACAAAAGAATCCCCTAGTTTATAAATCTATAACATTCTTGGTTTTTCCAAATCATCATCATCATCATCATCATCATCAACAACAACAACAACAACAACAACAATGACAATGACAACGACAAACAACAAGAGTTTAAATCCTTCCTGTCCATAGCCTGAACTTCCCAAGCTGCAAGGCCGCATGTGACTTGTTTATGGCACGTATGGCCTAGCACCGACGTGTCCTTCCACTCTGTCCGACACAGAAGTGATCAGACACAGAGGGGTGACTCTGATTCCTTTCATCTCAGCCCATGTAGCCCACCTTCATGGATCATAGTGAGGAATGCGGACAGCATAGAAAAGGACTCATTTTGGCCTTGACAAATAGGATTCCTCCTAAGAATTTCTGAAACAGGATGGGGAATGGGACTGTGTCTAGGACATGAAGGTATGATGTGATGGTCAAGAGGCTGACCATTGAAGACGCGAGAAGATTTGTTCCTTTGAGAGCCCGGGAAGGAAGATCAGAGGAGAGGTCTGCTTGCTTTCCATTGCTGTGGTAGAACACTGGCAAAAGTAACATAAAGGGGGACAGGGATGGGGTTTACGGTTTCCGAGGCTTTGGCCAGGTTAATCTTAGCCTGTGGTGAGTCAGAATATCACAGCAGAACTGTGTGGTGGAGGAATTCGGTTCACCTTAAGGTGGCCAGTAGGGAAGGAAGGAGGGGAAGAGGGGAAGGAGAAGGGGAAGAGAACCCTTTAATAACAAGCTCCTCCCAACAGACCCATTAAGCAATGGATCTGCCCATAGCTCAAATCCTCCAGGAGCTCAGGGCTCTCACGGTACAGTTACTTCCCAAAGGCTTCTCCTCCAAATTCTGTGTCACAGAGGAGCAAGTTCTCAGCCCTGGAACTCTGAGGGCCATTGAAGATGCAAATTGTAGCTAGAGGGAAGGAGAGGCAAGAGGATGGGGTGAGGCTGAGGGCCACATGTGCTCCTAGGTCGGAATCCATTCTCTGGAGTGGGTGGTGAGGTTAAAATACCATTAAGGATCTGAGAGTGAGCTAACTCCCGGAAGACTGGCTCACCAAGAGATACTGCAAGGTAGCTTGCCTGTGTCTGTGTCCTGACTGCAAAATATTTTAGTTTAACTTACTTCCCTTGCAATGTTTTTTGAAGGGAACATGTGTGTTGGGGGAAGGAAAGGAGGTCAGGGGCTGGACAAACGTCTCAACAGCTAAGAGCACACACTGCTTGCTCTTCCAGGGGGCCCAAGTTCAGTTCCCAGCACCTATGTTGGATGGCTCACAACCACCTGTAACTCCAGCTCCAGGAAAATCTGACACATCCGGCCTCCACAGACACCTGCTTTTACATTCAGACACATTCAAACAGATCAGACACATATACATTATTAAAAATGCTAAAATGATTTAAAATTAAAAACTGGAATAGTGGAATAGTTCTCTAAAATACCAAAACCAAATGGGATCCAAGTGGAATTGTTGATCATTAGATTATAAGGTTGGGGCAAGGGAGATTGTTCAGCTGGTAAAGTGCTTGCTAAGATTAAAAAAAAAAAAAGCATGGGGATCTGAATTTGAACCCCAGCACCCGAATATAGAGTTGGGTGTGAGTCCCCCAGTCCTAGTGAGAAATCCAATTTCATAAAACAAGATGAAGGGTTCCTGAGGAACAAAACCAACACACACACACACACACACACATACACACACACACAGACACAGAGAGACACACAGACACACACACACACACACACACACACAGAGAAAGAAAGAGAGAGAGAGAGAGAGAGAGAGAGAGAGAGAGAGAGAGAGAGAGAGCTCAAAGGAGACTGACAAACATCTTGGCAAGTGAGGACTCTGAATCTCTCTTGGATGAGGAAGTGATGTTTGTATCATGATTACAAGTGAAAGAAAAACTGCCAAGAGTGGTTTAAACAAGCAAGGGGAAGGTACGGTGTCTCAAAGGTATCACCAGGGTTCCAGGAGCCTTCCTCTGAAGCAACTCCTCCACAGTGAGGGTGCAAATGGGAGACCAAGACACAGAGCGAAGGGCGAGTTATACAGGAGAAGTTTGTGGCTTCTGTTCTCTTTGCATAATGGCCACTATCTCTTTAGCTTTCTTGCCTGCCTTCAGAAAAAGGATGAGAAGGAAAAAAAAACCTGAGTGAATGAGTCTGTCTTTTTTCATAAAGTTTCCTTGGAATGCCAGTGACTTCGTCTTGTATAGGTCACGTGACCATAATTAGCTGCAAGAGAGTCTGGTAAAATGATTGCTTTAGTTGGGCATATTGCCTCCATATAAAATCAGGGGTGAAGCATTGAAGAAAACTTGGAAAATAACAATTGGATAGTCAATTAGCTTTGTCTGCCACAAAGCTCATCTTAACTAGAGTTAAGTGGGCTGAGAGATCCCAGGAGCCTTCTGGGATATTTGGAGATGAATAAGACAGTCCTAGAGGACTTGACAACTTAGAGAGAGAAGACAGACAACTAACTGGAACAACAAAACATCAAATTACATCTTAATATAATACAGTTAAGGCAAGCTGCAGAAGTGAGTACAGGAGGCCTTGAGGCACAGGGACTACAGCTTGCTGGGGTGGGGAGGGTCATGGGAGCAGACGTTAGTCAGTGGAAGCTTGTTCACTGGATAAGGGGGAGGTGTCCTTAGACAAGGAGGCTCTGCATGTGAACAGGAGTATGGGGAACGTAGGCCTTTCCTTGAGGGGGACATCAGTTCTGAGGTGGAATGTGCAAGCTGTTAAGTTGAAGGCAGCGTACTTCCAGAACCATCTCTACTGGGCTCAGGTACCAAAGGTTCTGAGGACTCACTGAAGGTTTTGAAGCAGGGGAGTGACTCAGGAGAGCTGTCTGGTAGGAGTGAGGATGGCTTTCTTCAGGCAGGGGCAGAGAGATTTGGAGGACGAGAGGGCAAAGCTGTTCCCAGAGACTCTTGCTGCCTTCCCATCTCTAAGGCCAACTGGTGATGTTTCTGAATAACTCCAAATAGAAGACTGAGTGGAAAGTGTGTGTGTGTGTGTGTGTGTGTGTGTGTGTGTGTGTGTGTGTGTGTGTATGTATGATGTATGTATGTATGTGTCTGTATGTCTATGTTAAGTATGTGTATATGTCTGTGTATATATCTGTGTGTGAGTGTGTGTATATGTCTCTGTATCTGTGTGAGTGCCTGTGTCTGTGTGAGTGTGTGTGTGAGTGTGTGTATGTCTGTGTGTATATGTATGTATATATGTACATATCTCTCTATATGTGTGTCTCTGTGTGAGTGTGTGTGTATATCTGTGTGTGTGAGTGTTTGTGTATATCTGTGTGTGTGTGTGAGTGTGTGTATGTCTGTGTGTGTATGTATGTATATATGTACATATATCTCTCTATATGTGTGTCTGTATGTGAGTGTGTGTATGTCTGTGTGTGTATGTCTCTGTGTGTGTGAGTGTTTGGTAATATCCGTGTGTGAGTGTTTGAGAGTGTGTGTATGGCTGTGAGTGTATGTATGTATATATGTACATATCTTTCTATATGTGTGTCTGTGTGTGAGTGTGTGTGTATGTCTGTGCGTGTATGTCTGTGTGAGTGAGTGTTTGTGTATATCTGTGTGTGAGTGTTTGAGAGTGTGTGTATGTCTGTGTGTGTGTGTATGTATGTCTCTCTGCATGTATGTCTGTGTGTGTATGTCTGTGTGTGAGTGTGTGTATGTGTCTGTATGTCTGTGTGAGTGCGTGTGTGCGCCCCATCTTGCAGAGAGAGGCAATACATTTGCTGTGCTGTGTGGGGTTTGGAAAGTCAGTAGAGAAGTGGCAGGACCACATAGATCCTTTCCTTTCTCTGAAGGAGGAAATGGCCTTGAGAGGGGCATGTAGGATGTCCAAGGCCACACATCCCTCCATTTGTCTGAGCTGACTGGAGTCCAGCCCAGCCCTTGCTAAAGGGCAGATTTGGCTTTTCTATCTGTGCTGTTTGCCACCTGTCACCTTAGAAAATAGAAGGTTCTTACCTGGGAAGGTAGCATGCAGACTGTGGGAGGTGGGTGGAGTGGGTGGAGGTTGTCTTTGACATTTAGCATGGACTCTTGTGAATATACAGGTCAGGCACAGAGGAAGGATGCTGGGCAAGGGACCTAGGGGTCGTAGGAATAGAGACCTGGGAAGACTAGCAGCCTGGAGGGAAAGGTTGTCACTGATGTAATCCTGACAGCAGACTGGAGCCTATTTGGAGGCCTTCCATCTGCGCTCAGAGGCGATGAGAGTGTCCCAGATACCTTGGGCTCCAAGGTACCCAGTCTTATTTGGTTCCTGACCCCTTTGTTCCCTGAGTTCTTGGGATCTGCTGCTGTGAGGTCTGCTCTGGCCTCTCCTTCAGAGAGATTAGGGCTGTGCAGGGAAAGGGTCTTAGCTCTGCCCGCAGGGGGCGCTGTGGACAAGAGCAAGAGGCACTGCTGCAGCGGCTGGCTTGGGTGGGACTCCAACCAGGCTGATCCCACCAGTTGGGAGTGGGGCACTGCAATCCAACCAGGCCCAGGAGAGGGAGAACAGGACTTCAGACTTCAAAGGCATTCCCAGAAATGTGAGAGCAACTGGAAGCCGGGCAGAAACAGGCAGCAGCCCCCATGGAGTGACCTGTGTCCATCAGGGGACCTTGTGCTGCATTTAGTGGGGGCAGGATGTTTTTCTCCAGCATCATGGGGGTCTGTGATGTGGAGCCTCAGGGTCCTCCCAGACGGAGTCTGCGCAAATAATTCCCATCAAAGGCCAAAGCCGTGAGTGATTCCACTTAGGAAAAGATTTGCCTGCGGCTTTACAGCTGTATTTTGCTGGAAAGGATCATGCAGGAATCCAGGAGGAGTTAATCTGTTTTGCTTTGCGGCAAGACTCGGGCTTGCAGTCCCATTCAGTTTGGGAGCTAGGCACATTCCTCCTCTGCTGGGCCCGTTCCCCTCATTAGAGAGGTGAGGGAATGAAACCTGGGCTTGGTCTTTGACTTTTACCCAAGGACTCCAAGAGACTCTTGATCATCGACTCTGCTAAAGATTCACAGTATGCTGGGGGCCACATAAAGTGTTTCTGGGATCTTCTCTAGGTTTTGGGGGCTACGCACAAGATTCAGAAAGGACGCACATTTGGAGGAAGAAACTGGATATCTAGTGTGGGCAGCCAATTCAGGATCCAGAGAACTGTTAAAAGAAAAAAGAGCAGGAGGACGACGTGCTGACCACCTACTCTGCAGCCCAGAACCCACTTGCTGGTGCCAGCATCCTTCTTGGTTTTGCATTGGTACTTGGGTTGCTTGGAAGCAACCTCGCCTTGCTTTGTGAGCCGTCCACGTACAGGTGTGAGTGGAAGATGCATCATGGAAGTGAGGCTTTCAAAGGGGCAAGAATGAAATGTGAGCTTGTAGTTGGGGTGTGCAGGGAAGCCCTGGCAGCCATGACGTGCAGAAGACTGTTAGGAACTGGGGTCTCCTCCTACTACCTGCAACCTAACTGTTGTTACATGTGGGACCTTCTCTCTGCTGAGGCTCATTAACACACACACACACACACACACACACACACACACACACACATACACACACTCTTTCTGTCTCTCTCCATTCCTCCCTCTCCCTCTCTCCTCCTCCTCCCCCATATCTTATCTCGTCTCAGCCTGGCCTCTCTATGTAGCTGAGGAGAAACTTGAATTTCTGATCCTCTTGCCTTCACCTCCCAACTGCTGGGATTACAAGCATGTGTCACCTTGCCTGGTTTATGTAATTCTGGGCATTGAACAGGGGCTCCATGAGTCCTGGCATTAACCTGCCAGTTTCATCAACTGGAGTCCAAACTGTGATCCTCACTGTTGAGGCTGGAGACTTGCCTGTAGGGTTATCTAGACTCTGGAGTCCCAACACGCATGTATGTTGTTGCACTGTGTGTGTGCCCCATGCTTGCAGAAGCCAGAAGAGGGCATTGGATCTCCTGGAACTGGAGTTACAAGTGGTTGTGACCTGCCCGACATGGGTCCGGGGGACCAATCCTGGGTCCTCTGCAAGAGCAGCAAGCGTTCTAACCAGTGAGCATCTCTCCAGCCCCAGCTACTTACATTTCTGATCTTGACCTTGTTGTTTGTGACCTTCCTACCCATTTTCCTGAGTGTTCATGACAGGGGGATGGCCAAAGGGACCTTTGGATTATATATAATTCCATGCCTCCTAGGGATCCAGGCTCTGTGGATGAAATACAGCAAAAGTGCAGGTTTAATTTGCAGGTACCCAGTCATGCACCTCCGAAAACAGCAAGAAAACAAAACCCCCCCAGGAAAGAATGCATCCCTCCTTCAGGCCTGAAGATCTATGCATGCAAATAAGCGGAAATAAGCTGGGCCCTCACCAGGGAACCTGAGGGCTACTCTCCTCTAGGAGGAGAGGGAGAAAGGCCCGGAACTGAGGTTGGAGCTCAGTGATTTTCATCTTGGCTTTAATGTTTGAATCTTTTATGAGCTGGGTCATTAAAAATTAATGTTGAAAAAATTTGGTCTTTCTTGTAGTTGTCCCCCAACCACCTATTTTCGGCTTCAAGGTGATGTTCTTCACTGTGGGGCGCATGTTGTACTCTGCCAATATCTGAGCACTTGCAGGTGAGGGTGTGAGGTACTTGGCCCAGTTCATCTGCCGCTGTCCGCTACAGGACTTTGGTGTCTTTGATTGGGTCCCCCTCAACTCTCCCTTTCCAGATTCTGGAACTAATTTCCTTATCTTCTCCACAGATGACAGCCTCCAGGGCCCCTGACCTGTGTATCTCTGCTTTGACAACCAGTGCCAATCTATGCATTCATAGACCCTTCCCTTGGCTGCCTATGAGGACGCACTGTAAGAGAAAGGACATTTTCTGTTTTGTTTCTGGTCCATTTCCTGGTGCTGCCTAGAGTTTAGCTCAACTTTGGAGGGCACAGATACACACACACACACACACACACACACACACACACACACACACTGCTATTTGTGGGAAACCCTTCAGAAACTCATGGGATCTTTCCATGTTCCGGTTTCCCCACCCATCCCTTGCTCCCTCTCCAGATTTTGCTATTCTGCTCTGTGCCTGACTGTGCTATCAACAGCCTGTTAGCCTGTTGCTCTCCAGGCTTCCCATTCCTGCTATGACTCCTCGGGACAAGTGCCACCACCTCTCTCTTGAGGGACAGCAGTGGTGGCCATTTTTTTTTCTTTCTTTTTTTTTTTTTTTTTTTTTTTTTCACCTCAACCATTTTCCTCTATCCATCCAGGGAGAAGTTCTACATTAAATCTGACCACACCCCTCTTTTGCTGTAGATTTCTCAAAGCCATCCCTTTGAGTTAGGCTCTGAGACCTTGAAAGGGCTTGCAGGATTGGTTGGTGCAGATACAACTCATGTGTCCAGCATCCTGCTCCAGGTCACCTGGGCATGCTCAGCTCCTACCCCATGCTCTGTGGCTCTGGTCTCTGAACCTCCATACATACTTCCCCCTGCCCACAATACTCTCTCCATTGCCCATGAGTCTTAAGCGTCAGGTGTGAACTTAGGTAGTAATCTCACTTTACCTCCTTCTCCCCGAATGAGTTCTGCCTATCTGTCTCACAGGGTATCTACCATACTTTATAGGATTGCATGTTAAATCCACCTGCCTCTCCCACCAGCAACTGATGCTTTGAATAATAAGATTGACCACCTCTTAAAGGGAGTGACCTTGTTACTACCTCATCGTCTGCCAGGCACTATGCCACGTGATTCTGATATCTTACACCACCCAATTCTCACTGCCGGCAGAGGTGGGAGCCACCATCATTTCCACCTTGCGACTGGGGGTTTGAGCCTTAGGGGAGATTAAAAGAACCTTGTCTAGATTCACAGAGGCAGTAGCTGTTGGGGCAGCTCAAATCTCAGCAGTAAAAGCTGGAAGCCTGCACTTGCCCAGCTGGGCAGGGCACGGACATAGCTTTCAGATCTTTTGTTAGACAATAAGACAATATCTACTGTTACAGCAACTCAGTGCCTGTTTGTGGGGTAAATAAATTAAACAAAAGCTGTTCAGTGGGGAGAGGCAAGTGTAAGGCACAGCCTGCTTCCCCTCCCCTCGATTCAAACTTATTAAACTCATTGAGGGAACATGAAACTACACTAGTTAATCTACTCTGGAAACATCTGTTACCCAGAAGAGAACACTGTTGGTGGCTGTCTGCTTGGGCTGACCTGCCTAGATAGGGTTCAGTTAGATGGGGCTCAATGCAGACAGAGGTCCTGGGATCCATGGAGGGGCTCCAGGGCTATTTCAGGAGTTTCATAGTAGCAGGCACCTGGAAAGCCCTGATTTCAGCACTTAGGTGGATAGGGAGAAAAAAAGACCCAGGATGCATTGCTATTTCATCAAAAGTGGGATTGTTGGGGGTTCTCAAAGAAGTGAGTTTTCCATTTGGGGAATATTTAGCTATATCTGAATCCACTTTTGTTCAGACTTTTGATGAGTAGAGGCGAAAGATGCTGTTAGCATTCTCCCACACACTGCAGAGTCTACACGGTAGAGACTGCCAATCCAAATGTCGCCAGTGTCTAGTTTGAGATTTAAACACTGAAGTGAGTTCACATGGCGAGTGAATGGAGCTTGTGCTGGTATCTTCTCTAATGGCTTGTCAGTGTATCTTTTGACAGAGAGAGCACTGAGAGATGACAGCTATCTTTATGGGCCCTCCCTTTCTCCACTCTGAAAAGCCCAGTACTCTTCTATGGTCTCCTTGGCATTTCCTCATTCCCTCATCCTTCTGTTAACCATTGTGGGATCAAAGGTTAGAAGCGTTTGGCTCATTTTGGAAAAGAGCATAGTAGGGAGTTTTCAGGTGTGAGGGTGCAGGTGGTTCTCAGGTGTGAGGGTGCAGATGTTTCCCAGGTGTGAGGGCACAGGTGTTTCCCAGGTGTGAGGGCACAGGTATTTCCCAGGTGTGAGGGCACAGGTGGTTCTTAGGTGTGAGGGTTCAGGTGTTTCCCAGGTGTGAGAGCACAGGTGGTTCTCAAGTGTGAGAATGCAGGTGTTTCCCAGGTGTGAGGGCACAGGTAGTTCTCAGGTGTGAGGGTTCAGGTGTTTCCCAGGTGTGAGGGCACAGGTGGTTCTTGGGTGAGAGGGTGTAGGTGTCATCCAAGTGTTAGGGTGCTCTGCTCACTTTAGCAGATGCTGGTGTCTGAGTGTTCACACTGCTTATAACTTTCCAAGGTCTTTACCATGAGCATGGCAGGGTGAGGATGGATGGGGGTGCTGCTGGGCTATGCGTGTTACTGAATGGAACCGGTTTTTCCCATACCTCTGGTGGTAGAGGCCTTTGTGCTCCCAGCCCTTGCTGCATCACAGAGACAAATGTCACCCAGGTTAGATTGATCTTGGTGCAACCCTACCCTTGGAGGAACACAGACCCTCTTAGGAGAGAATAGAATTCTCAGTACCAATGTCACTCAGATTCCAAATAAGCAGGCTCCAATATTGGATTAGAGTGACCAAGAAGTTCATGGTGGGATGCTGTGAAGGACACAGGACAAGGAGCCAGAGCAGCTGGGGATGACATCTTAGAGGTGAAGGGCCAGAAATAGACTCAGGCCTGGTGCTCGGGGCAGTTCTAAGAAGAGCTCAGAGGGGCCACTTGCTTACCAGAGGAGCCAGAGAACTCTGTATCCCACAGGAGTGGGACTAGGACACTGCCATGCTCAGCTCCAGGCCTGAGCTTGGCTTTGTGTATATGAGTGTGGACAATGCTCCTTCCCTCTACTGCAGAGGCTCTGAACCTTCTTAATGCTGTGACCCTATAGTACAGTTCCTCATGTTGTGGTGAGCCCCAACCATAAAGTTATCTCATTGCTACTCCAGGACTGTAGTTTTGCTAGTATTAAGAATTTTAAATATCTGATATGTAACCCCCCCCAAAGGGGGTGGCAACTCACAGGTTGAGAATTGCTGCTCTATGAAAAGCCATAGGCTGCCCGCTCTGTTCAGTGCTCAGAACCCATCTCCTCCTCAGCACTCTTCTGCTTGCCAGCCCTTCGTGCATGCAGTGGTCTTCCCCTAAGGAGGCACAGCACCCTGCTGCTGTAACCTGGAGTATGTATGAAAGCAAACTGAGCAAGCCAAGGGGTAAAAACCAGTAAGCAGTATCCCTCTGTGACCTCTGCAACAGTTCCTGCCTCTACTTCCTGTCCCGACTTCCCTTTGTGCTGGACTACACCTGAAGCAGAAATAAATCCTTTCCTCTTCGAGTTGTTTTTGGTTATGGTGTTCTATCACAGCAACCAAAACCTGACTAGGACAGCCCTGTGCTGGGGCTTCCATTGTTGGGGGGCGGGGCAGTGCCCACATCCCAGCCCCTGCTCATCTCTGGGAGCTGCTGGGAGCCTGTTTTGGAGAATCGAAGAAGAAGCAGCGGCCTCCTCTTCGTTCCTTTTCTTCCTTTCTCTGCTTATAAAGTGTGGGTTTTCTCCAGTGGAAAAAGGAAAAACCTTTCCTCCAAATGGACGAGCTACGTCCCACGTCCTCGTCAGACCCAGATGCCGAAGTTATTTGTAGTTTTTAAAAGATCTCTGAGATGCTAATCTCTCCTTCCTGGAATTCGTGACCTCCAGGACCCCTACATCTGATCTTCCCAGATTGGTCTCTATCCCCTTTCTGTGAGTCAAAATGTGCCCCCTCTGCAGAGAAACTTACATCAATAGTGGCCTTGTGAGTGGCAAGATCCCTGGTCATCACATCCTAGCCTCAAGACTCTGGCCTTTTGCATGAGATCCAGGGTCCTACCCACTGGGAAGAGGCCAGTGGGGCACCTGCCACTGGCCTCAAGGAAAAAGAAGAGAAGGGAGAGGAAGAACAAGAGAAAGAGGAGGTGGAAGAAGAAGAAGAGGACTATTCTCTTTGGGCCTTGTGCACAATTCTAATGGGCTTAAGAATCAACGTTTGTTAGTAGTCTGACCAATAGTTAAGCAGAACACTTCGGGGAGTCTTAGATCAGGAAAGGACAGGAGAGAAGGAAAGGAGGGAAAGAGTGGGGTGCACAGAAGGCATTCAACTGAGGGATGCCGGGGGTGGGGGTGGGGGGTGTACACCAAGGCGGGGTCAGCTGAGTGAGGCAGGGGTGCACCACGAGGGAGGGTCAACTGAGTGATGCAAGGGGTGAACCAAGGGGGGGGTCAGTTGAGTGAGGCAGGGGTGCACCAAGGGGATTCAACTGAGCCCCTTGTCCTAAGCTTGACAGGGCAGCTTAAGACAAGCTTGAATCCTCCCAAGGAAGAAAACGATAGTGCCCAGGTTATCAGGGAAGGATGGGGCCCAGTCCATCCCTTCAGCAGAGTGTTTGTGTGGCCTCTGACCTGAGAGTGTTCAGAGGTTAGATACTAGGATGCTCCAGGCATTAGAAGGGAGAGGAGGTGAGGAGAACATCTAGGATGTTCTGGGTGATGGAATAGGTAGGGGACAGGGCAATCATCTGGTGCAGTGCTTGGCTTTTTCCCCCTCCCTCTGGAGGGGCCAGATATTTTAGGCTCTTGGAGCTTTAAAGTGCCTGTTTACCTGTACTGTGCATGTGTGGAAGCCAGAGGGTGACGCATAGCACCTTCTTCCTTTGTCTCCATCTCCCGCTGCCCTTGTCTTTGTTTCTTTTCTCTTTGTTTCTTCTCTCTCTCTCTCTCTCTCTCTCTCTCTCTCTCTCTCTCCCTCTCCCTCTCCCCCTCCCTCTCCCTCCCCCCCTCCCCCCTTCCTCTACTCTCTCCTTACTACTCTCCCTCCTCCTCTCTCTCCCTCTCCCCTGTCTCCCTCTCTAAGGCAGGGTCTCTTGATGAACTGGGGACTCACTGACTGTCTGACCATCTAGGCCAGCTAGTTGTGTGCTCTAATATCTCAGCAAACCAAGAGCTGGGGTTGCAGGTATGTGCTGCCACACGTGGCTTTTACATGGGTGCCGGGGAGCTGAACTCTGGTCTTCAGGGCTGTGCAGCAGGCTCCTTACCCACTGAGCAGGCTCCCCAGCCCCTCATGAGTTTGTTATGGCTTTTGACATTGTGGTGGCAAGGAACAGCCATCATCAATCTGAACAGATAAGCATGACAGTGTTCTAATTAGACAGGTGGCAGGCTGGGCTTAACCATATACCTGGGCTAGACTTTGTTCCTCAGATATGACCTGGGCCAATGACGTTTGCTTTATTTGGGGACTTGCAAGAAAAATAGGACCTCAGGCCCCAGCCCTATCTATAGAAGCAGATTTTCATTTTGATAGATCAAGCTCCCTGGGACTTTTGGAATTGGAGAAAGGAGTTTAATCTTATTTTCCAAGACTCCTTTCAGCATCTGGGTCAGTACATAAAAACGACAGGGAGCAAAATTCCACCTCAATGTCAGAAAGCGTTTATTCTCTACCTCAAAAACCTCTGCTTTGCAACAGGTGGCTGGGTAGCAGTCCCTGGGATGCTCAAGTCAGGGCTAGGCTCACAGTCGTTCACAGACGATGTAGCTTTGTGCCCTTGCTGGAATGAGAATCTGTGGACAAGAGGGCATTTCATTGATCTTTGACCTTTTTGCAGATTCTTGACCTGTCCAGCGGGGTGATCAAGGACTTCACAGGATGGTCCCACGCATCAGAAAGAAGCAGAAGAGGCCCTCATACCACATACAGAGTGCTCAGGGTCAGCTATTAGTCAGTTATGTAATCCGACAACAGAGAGTTGTACTTTTTTGGCTGGACCAGGGATCTGCCTTTGTATGCGAAGTCTCTCCTTCCAGCTCTGAGCTCAGCAGAAGGAGACGCTTCGGGGAACACCAGTCCCAGCTGTTATGTTTTGAGTGTTTGGTATGAGCCAGGCATTATGAAAGCCTTGCTTAATGACTCAAATTACTTTCAGATACTTGCTGGCATGGAAGAGCGATGAGATTAGAATCTGTTGCCGTCCAAACGCTTTGCCTGTTTCAGCTTTAGAATCAACTTGAGCCCAGAGACGATTCGCACAGCTTGTTACCGATAGACGTATGCCATGTTGAGGACCCAGAATTCCCCTAGAGCTGGTTAAAGACCTCCCTCACCCCATGTCCATGTCTCAAGATCGTGGTGGCAGGAGCATACTATTACAAACAAACAAAAACCCAAGATCCCTGCAGACCCTGGGTTGAGTTACGAGAGGCATCCCAAGATTCAGCGTCCCTGTCTACCCTGCTGTTGTGTACGTAGTCCCTATCAGTTCATCTGGGATGGAAAGAGGACTCAGTTTTAGCCGTGGGCTTTGTTTGGGATTCTTACTCTGGTCCCTTTTTGCTGTATGGTCAGGGGCGAGCCTCTTGTCCTCTCTGAGCCTTGGTTTCTTCTCCTCTGAAAGGGAACGATGATACAGCATACTCCACAAGGTCACAGAGGAGATGAAGTGGGGATGTCAGAACACTGTGGCTTGCCAGGAGCTATACAAATGATGCTTGTCATTTTGATGAAATCCACGAGCCTCTTCGAAGGCTCTTATCCTCCCATCCCCCCAGTACTGGCCCCATTACAGCGGTTCAGTACTTTATGGCTATTGGAGGAGCAAGAGACCTTCCTCTTGGAGAAACTATTCTAGTGGGGGTGGGGACTGGGGCAGATTCCCGGGCCTGGCCAGCCCAGCATCTATCTCTTGCACTAAGTATATGGTGCACATGTTCCTCTAGGCTCTCTGCTCACCCCTCTCCCTACCTGTAGCATTGGATCATAAAAGCAAAACAAAACAAAAAAATCAACAACATGGAATTCTTCTCTGCTCAAAGAAGCCTTTCAAAACCAACATGCTGAACTTTTTTTTTTCTTTTTTTTCTTATGGTTTCAGTATATATTTTGCTTCCAAATGGTGGGTGGGAAGAACATCAAGGATGGCCCTTTGTGCCAAGGACAGGAGCCAGCAAAGCTGGGGGAGCCCTTTCTGACCTCTGAAATCCCCCCATTTTACCTCCTTGTCCTCACTCCCTGACACACGATTTTTGATGTGCTCTGGCTAATTAATTTAAAGTGACGATCGTCTCAGATGAGGCTGTAAATTACTTTCAAATGGCCCAGCCAGGGCCACCCACTACTGGAAGATCACATTGCAATGACACCACCAAGGCTTGAACAACCCTCGACAAAAGGGGAGGGGAATCCCAAAACCTCAAGTAAGAGCAGATTTCCTCGCTATCCTCACGGCAACCCTAAGAAAGTGGAAACAGATGGATGGTGGCTTTGATAATGAGCGCAGCAATCAAGTTTAGATTAAAAAAAAAAAAGCGCTCAACTCGACCCAGAAGGGATGGGTTTGACAGTAAAATCCCAGACACATAATGTTCTGCTTAAGAGGTTATTGACATATTAGCCGGGAAGAGAGTGGGTGCTGGTGCTGGAGCTGGAAGAAGTTAGCCTTCTCTCCTGGAGCATCCTCCAGTTTCCCCTGGCCTCTGAATGCACACTGCTCCCAGCCCTGATTGAAACCACCTCAGGGCCTTTGGACTGGGCTGATGGTCCTATTTCCCCTGGAACTCACTAAGTGTTCTCAAGAGAATTGCCCGCTGCCTGCTGCCAGGTCTGAGGGCAGAGCAGAGGCACTTCTGTGCTTAATCTGATTATGCTTTGGAGTTGGCGTGCATATATGTGATTTGGGGGCCAGGGGCTGGGGCTGGGGACAAGATACCAAAGACAGGGGAATTCAACATTGGGAGAAAAGAACGCTAACTGTTGCCGTGGACTTGTGCCTTGATTTGTCAATCTGACAGCTGGGTAACTTGTGGCAAATCCCACTATTTCTAGGGGAGGACAGTACACAGGTATACTTGGGGAGGCCTGAGGTCCACTTTGGGTGTCATTCCAGGATATTAGCCGCCTTGGTTCTGAGACCTGAGTTTTCGGGACCAAACTCAGGTCCTCATGCTTGCGTGGCTAGTGCTGTACCAACGAGCGGTGCCCCAACCCAAATCCTGATCTAACTAGTGCCTCAGTTGCTTCGTATACAGAATGAGGACTGAGGAAGCCTGCTGTTAGGGTGTGCTGTATGATGGGTATCCTGCAGCCTTACTTGGTAGGTTCTAGTGACCTATCTATGTCTTTTTTGCCCTAGAAGCTCTGGTGACTGACTTGGACAGAAAAGGGAGGAGAATGCCACAGGCATTTGAGGTCTGTGGCTTTGCCCTTCTCCAACTCTGCCATTTTCCAGTCTCAGGTTCGGGGACGGGTTGTGTCTTCAGGCTGATCCTTAGCTTTCTGCCCACTGGCCCAGGCTATGAGGGATGGCTAAGTAAGAGACAGAGCATCCCCATGGGTTAGCAACCGCGCCAGGCAACGGTGCCCTCTTTGCCATACTTGGCACCTGCGGAACACTCAATAAATGGTGGTTACCGACAGGGTTTGGACCAGGAAGAAAAAGCAATCATTTTGGAAAGTGTTGAGATAAAAATCAGTCCTCACCAAGAGCCCCAGGAAATTCTCCCAGGGTGGTATTTGGGAGAGCGGATGACACGGGCGTACGCCATGCAGCGGCTGGTCGTTGCAAGCTTCTGGAGAGGACACAGCTTCAAACGGAGCCTGATCACGGTTGGGTCCAGCGTGCATTTGCACATTTGCCAACCGTCACTTTGGAAAAGGCAGAGCTTCAGTCCTCGTCAAGCCCTCCTCTCAGACTGTTTGCAAAAGCTGTTTGGATGACATTTGTAAGCACCCTGGGGACAGGGACCAAGCCTGCCACATTGGCAGGATATCCTGAGACTCTAACAGGTGCCTGCACATAGGAGATGACCCGCGAGTGGTGCACAGCAAACGTAGGCCCTCCTCTCTTCTCTTTCCCCATTACCAAGCTAGGATGAACTCTGAGCTCTGACACCTTCCAGGTGGAGGGTTTGATACTCTCCTTCTCCCAGACCCAGGGCTGTGCCTGGGGGGGGGTGACTTTTCTGGAGCCCTGCCCCCTGCTCTACACAGCTCTTGTTTTAGGGTAGCCCAGACCAAATGCTCTTTTAGAGTCCAATTCCGTGTCAGCCTTCCGACTCCTCGCTTTCCTCTTACCATACCAAGGTCACTTGTGATGTTGACTAAAATGTTGCTTCTTCTCTGGAACCTCAGGGAAAGGAGATACCACCAAACAAGAACTTGGGCTCTGCAGGAGCAAACCTCAGGCACAGGTGCTGGTGGGTGCTGGCCAGCAGCCCAGCCAGATGACAAGGCAACAGCAATGGCAGTGGCATATTCAATCCCAGCAATTGTGTTCTCCTTTCCTTTGCTGTTCCAGCAAGCCGCTGTGTATCTCTCTTCCTGAGTCTCCCTCCTAATCCCACATTAAAAAATCTAGGTTTCTGCAGCCCTTAGGCAAGGGGAGATCAGGAGGTGGAGTGGAGAGAATTCTTTCATTATTTATCAGCGGGAGCCCTGGCAACAGTGTTTTCCTACAGCCTTGCAAAAAAAAGTCCTTCTATTGGCTATCTCCTAGACTCTTGGAGCAGTGCAATCCACAGCCCTGAGTCAGGTTAGATGTTCCGGGTATTGTTAAAAACACTTATAAATGCCTCTGCATCATCCAGTTTTCTCCCCACTGCCAGTGCCTGCTCTCACAGCTGGAAGGAATCTCCATCTGCTAGATTCAGCCTTTCACTAAGCCCCATCAATTTTGCCTTTGAAATTTCTTTTGTGCGGGTCCTTTCTCCCCTTTCCACTGCTAATCCCGAGGGCCTGGCTCTTACTCCTGCACGCCTGAGCTGCTTCGAGAACTGCTTGGCAGAGTTCCCTGTCTCTGGCCTCTGTGTCTTTAATACATTCCACACGGTCGGGCCACATTTATAGTTCCCAAGCTGTTTGCATTTAAGAGGCCTCAGCTCAAAGCCCCCGGAGCTTTCCAGGGCACTTGGCACTGTCCCCACAGCTTGTGCGGCTCCCTTGACCCGTAACTTCTGCCCACGTTGGTAGCTATGCTAGCTCCCTGTGGTGGCTGCAACACGAACTCTAAGGCTCAAGCCACCTGAAACTTGGTATCTCACAGTCCTGAATCTAGAAGCGTGTGCCGAGTTTTCCAGGCCTAAGACAAGGTCAGCCGGGTGCTTCTTTATGAGGCTCTTAGGGAGAACTGGCTTCCCTGGTTCTTCCAGCTTCCGGTGGCTGCACTTCTTACCTGTCCCTGGGGTCACTTGGTCTATCTTCTCTCTGTAATCAACGCCCCCTCTGCTGCCCTCTAGACCCCTCTATAGGGACTTGTGATTGCTTGGGGGGGACCCCAGTGCCCTTAACACCATCACATTTGTGAAGGTCCCTTTGTTGTGTGCCCTAGTTCACTTTAACTGCCCACTGGACACAACCTAGAGCCACTTGAGAGGGAGTTTCAGCTGAGGTATTACTCAGATCAGATTGACCAGTAGCCTGTGCCTGGAGGGGAGAGGTGCCTTTATTGTTAATTACCATAGGAAGCCCTGCCCACTGTGGGCGACACCATTCTCTATGCAGGTAGTCTTGGACCATGTAAGGATGTAGCTGAGCATGAGCTGATGGGAAAGCCCGAAAGCAATGTTCCTCCATGATTTCTACATTAAGGTCCTACTTCACTCAGTTCCTGCCCTGCCTCCCTTCAATGATGACTGTTACCTGGAACTATAAGCCAAATCAATCTTTTTCTCTTCTCCGATGCCTGTGGTCCTTGTTTTCTCCCAGCAAGGGAAAGGAAATCAGAATACATTGTGAAGGAGTAGTTGCGGATTCCGAGTATTGGGTATCATGGATGTTTGGGGGAGGGATGAAGGACAGAGCTGGGCAGACTCTATGGTGTTCTGGTTCCTGTTGTTCATTTACTACTTTAAAGTTGATGCCCTCTCTAGAAGAATAGTAGAGATGGTAACTTGGCCACGCCCCCGAGACGCTCATTGGTTCGTATTCAGCTTCTGGAAGCACTTGGCCTGCTTGTGGTCCAGCATCTAGGAAATACACATTTTAAAAAGACAGCCCAAGCTATCCTGTTCTTTCTTTGTAGCTGATGATGACCTTGAACTCTGGCCTTCCCGCCTACCTCTTCCCTCTGGGATACTATGCTTGATCCACAAGGAGTTTATGCTGCACTGGGACTCAAACTCAGGGATTCGAGAATGTTAGACAAGCATTCTACCAACTAGGATGCAGACCCAGGACCCACGGAGGCATTTTGAAGTGCAATTTACAGCACACATGTTGTCTCAAAATACTGGCCCCTTGTTTGTGTCACACGATGCCCTGCATGCATTCTCTGTGGCCTCAGCAGTAAGAGAGTCCTTGTTGGGCCCATGCACGTTGCTCTTCCAGGAAGAAATGTTAATATCACCCTGATCCTGGGTGTAAACATCCCTGTGCTCTCATTTCCTTTAGCACCTGGCAAGTTGAGTTCGAGTGTCAGGTATGTGGCTGCTAGTGCGTGACATGCGAGACAACTGTCACATCACTGTGCCACCGTCTCATTCGATGGATCCCTCTTAATCCATCTCCGACTCTAGTGCATGTAATCTTATTTTAATGGAAACATTTAGACCTCTCCCACAGATAGAAAGTGAGTACCAGACGAGACAAGAACACAAAGATAAACACATTGAAACAAGGTTATTTGCCTAAAACTTAAATAATGAAATGTGGAGTGAAGAAAATAAGTCAATTGGCACCATCAAAGATAAGTGGCGAACGAATGGCTTCTGAGCAGCAAGGTGTAAGAGAATATTGAGTGTGATGTCAGTGGATCAAAGATGACCGCGGCTCAGTGGGAATTAAATTATAATGTATTGGGTAGAAATTTCATATTGAGAACGCCATCTCACATGTGTCCATAATTAGAAAGGTCACATAACATTATTCAGGTGTGCATGTGAGTGTGCATGTGTGAGAGTGTGTGAGTGTAAGTGAGTGAGTGTATAGGTGTGAGTGTGTGCATGTGTGTGAATGTGTAAGAGTGTGAGTATGAGTGAGGGTGTATATGTGAATGTGTGTGAGTTTGTGTGTGTGTGAGTGTGTATGTATGAATGAGTGAGTGTGTGTATGTGTGAGTGTGTATATGTGAGTGTGTGTGTGAGTAAGTGTGTGAGTGTGTGTGTGAGTGAGTGTGTGTGTGCTGAACAACCTTGCACGTGGATAGACAAGTGATGTGTACTGAACTACATCCCCAGACTTTGTGCTTGTTTTTTTTTTAAAGACAAGAGTCTTGTTTTGTATCCCTGGCATGTCTGGAACTTAGTTTGTAGCCTAAGCTGGCCTTGAATGTTTGGCTTCCTGAGCCATAGAGTTACAGAAATGAATGGCCACACCCTACCTCATGGTAGGAAGATAAAGATTAGGATGTTACAGTGAGCTGTGGTGCATGTGAGAGCTGGAGGATGCTCATACATGTTTCATGGGAATTCGTGGCTGTGATTATTTGTTTTCCCAGTACTATGGGTTAAAGCTAGAGTCGTAAGCCTATTGCACTCTACACTGACCTCAGCCCTCTATTTACTTTTATTTTGAGGCAAGGTCTCAGTTTCTCACGTTGTCCTTGAACTCACTCTGTAGCCCAAACAGGACTTGAACTCAAAATCCTCCTGCTTCAGTCTCCAGGTTATCTATAGTTCCAGAGATGGTCTGACTATGTAGTCTGGGCTAGCCTCCCACCTCACCCTGGAGGAGGAGAAGAGTGCTGAGATTGCAGGCAAACTTTCTAATAGCCTATGAACCCCTCATGCTGTTTTTATTTCTCCCTCTGCTCTCTGTGCCTATGCGTATTCTATGGGTAAAGGTTGTCTTGATTCCCTTGCATTAGAAAATAGTTTATAAGTTTATACCCATCATATTCTCTCTCTCTCTCTCTCTCTCTCTCTCTCTCTCTCTCTCTCTCTCTCTGTCCATATTCATGTGTGTACATGTATGTTCAGGTACATGTAGAGGCCCAAGGTTGATGTCTGGTATCTTCTCTATTTCTCTATATCTTATATGTTGAGGGTAGGTCTCTCACTGAAGTCAAGCTCACTTAGTTTGACCGGCATGTTCAAGGTATACTTGGGTGCTTATATCCCAGGCAGACCACCACCATACCTGCCTGCCATTTACAACGGTCCTGGGGACCCCAGCTCTGGTCCTCACAGTTGCCTGGCAAGTGTTTTACTGAGTAAGCCATCTTCCCAGCCCCCACTCAGCCCCTATGACATTCTTAAACAACATATTGTTTAAGATTTGCTTGAACCTAAACTTGATCCCCACACATTCTCTTTCTGTTGGCAGCTTGTGAGAGATCAAAGTCTGTATACTCGGAGTGTTGGGGAAGACTCAGACTGTCCATGGTCTGGATGGGGCAGGAGCCAGCTCCCCAGCTCCCCAGCATCACCCCGTCAGCTCTGGACACCAGTTTCCATCTCTACCCAGGAAGTGGAATTTGAAGGGAGGTGAAATTAAAAATGCTTTTCTTCCGTGCTACTGTCTGGATGTGTTTGCTGTGAAGAAGCGAGCCATAGGCAGGCCTGCCTGCAAAGTTGGCTGATGCCCCTGGTCTTGGCCTTCAGGAGCGGCCCTTCCATTCCCTAAAAGGCTCCCTGGGCTTACTCTGTCCCAACAGATGGCTCAGGTGGGATATCTGCCTTCTGTGTGGGACAACTGCCCCGTGCTCTGAGCTCTGGGTCTCCTGAGCTTCTGTTGGAGAAGCGTGCTAAGTGTGTTCTCCACCCCAGTTGCTAGCGGAACAAAGCACTTTCCTCTGTTAGAGAGGACTCAGAGCTTACTCTAGGTTTCCTCTAGACTTTGACCCAAGGGTCTTGCTCTGCTAATTCTGCCTTGGAGCCTATCATTGTATTGAGTGAGGATCATGAGAACTGACACATGCTGAATCCCAGGAGTCCTTCAGCAAAACGGCCAACTCGAGATTGATTGTGGGGATCCCTGACTCTTCCACACCATGTTTCCTGTGTTTCCTGAGCTCTGAACACAGAGGCTTTGCTTATACTTGGGTGGTCCCAAATACCTGGATAACACACAAACACACACACACACACACACACACACACTCACTCACAACATATATACACACAAATACACAACACAAACATACAACACAAACACATACACACATACATTCACACACACTCAACAATATATATACACACCAGTACACAACACACACATACACACATATACACACAAATACACAACACAAAGATACAACACAAACACATACACACATATACATATAAATACATAGCATAAACATACACAACACATATACACACATACATATAAACAACACAAAAACACAAATATAAACACATACACACAACATAAACACACCACACATACCACACACACATACACACCATACACACATACAAACATATAAAACACAAACACACACATATACATACATACATACACAAACACACACCACACATAGCACACATACAAACATATAAAACACAAACACACACATATACACACATTCATACACAAACACACACCATACATAGCACACACATACACCACACACACACATACATACATATAAAACACACACACATACACACACACATACACACACACACACACACGCACGCACGCACATGCACACGCACGCACACCATACAAGGGACTCTGACAGTTGTGATGAGCTGCTCAAGCCATGCCCAGTTCCTTGTCTCCCAGAGCAAGCTCCAGTGCTCTGGGCAGCCAGGCCCAGGGAAAGTTTTCTTCACACCCTCTGTCCTGCTCCTGGGTCTCAAAGACTGAAGGTAAGCGCCTGAAGACTGGGGACCATGCACCTCTGGCAGCAGCAGGCCAGACACTGCTCCTGAGAGCATTTGAGCAGATACGAGGAAAGGCGAATTAATTAACCTGTCACGCCCTTCTTCTCAGCTCGAGCGCAGTAGATTCTCGTATAGCAAATTATTGCTTCCCAGTTGTGCCAAATGTTCGTTTTCTTGTTTCTCTTCACGTTCTGGTTTCTGGCTCTGGAGATAAGAATTAACATGGTTTTCACAGTACCAGCCCACACCGTAGCAAATATCACAACAGGGAACAATTCGTATTACTTTTAAGTGTCCATCTATCTGCGAAGCTCAAGGCATAGTGGATGTGATACATCCTATCGTCGATGAGATGGGCATAAAATGCTCGACTTGTGAGTTCCCTTATCTGTATACAGGTACTTAATATATGATTAGTAATTTGAGAATTTGCAACGATTAGGTAAAGCACCTTTGGTTAAAATTTGTGATATCTTATATGTGGATGCTAGCTTTAGCTTCGATATGCATGCTATAATTCATATAACCACAGAAGTTAAGTATTAAGTAAGAGACTGGGGTAGGTGGGTGGGTGGGTAGGAGGGGCAGGTGAATCTCCCAACAAAGAGGAAATAGAATATATAGTGATGTAGAAATGGGGAAAGATTGGAGCGGGAGGGCTAAATGAGGAGGGAAATGGAAGAGAGAGGACAGAGGAGGGACAACTGATTGTATTTAGGGCCCACTCCATAAAATGAAACCTGCTTGGGGTTTTATTGCTGTGAAGAGACACCAAGACTAAGGCAACTCTTACAAAGGCAAACATTTAATCGGGGCTGGCTTACAGTTTCCAAGGTTTCGTCCATCATGATCTTGGCAGGAAGCATGGCAGCATCCATTAGGCATGGTGCTGGGGAAGTAACTGAGAGTTTCATGTCTTGGTCCAAAGGCTGATAGAAGACTAACTTCTGGGCAACTAGGAGGAGGGTCTCAAAGACCACCCACCCCAACAAGGACACACTTCCTTCAACAAGGCCATGCCTCCTCCAACAAGGCCACACTTCTGAATAGTGCCACTCAGTGGGCCAAGCATAAAAAGACAGCCAGACCAGCCTACACCTGTATTTCTGGAACTGGGAGGCAGAGACAGGAGATCCCAGGGGCTCCATGGCCAGTCATTGAACCTTAGAAAAAACTAAGGCACAGAACAGTCAAGGAAGACACCCACTGCTGACCTCTGGCTACACACAAGTACATACACATGCACACACAAACATGTACCCACACATTGCATTACACACACACACACACACACACACACACACACACACACACACACACACTTAAAATTTTTACCACAATGAAGGCAAACATTTTTATAAAATCAATATAAAAATATAACAAATACTCTATTCTGTTACTTATGCACTATTTGATAGCTGGTCAATGGACCACCTGAACACCTGGTCATAAATAATTTTATCTTTGCTATTAAGACTTTCAGCCTTATAAAGACCACAGTTTTGTTTGTCCCTTTCATTTGTGTTAGACCTATTTGTGTCAAGCAGAAGCTGGGAGGTGAAAGTTTGGTTTGGAACTCGTGCACAAATACAGTGCCTGACTGCCTGCCTCGTGCTGGGCCGGGCTTGCTCCCTGGCCTCTTCATGCATAGCCACCCAAGCCTGTGGTTCAAGATCTGTCAGCTATGTTAACCAGGGTATAACTTACTCCATAAGGAAGGGCTGTCACTAGAGGGAAGGCCACATGGCAGCCATTGGAGAGTGAAGTCCTGGCAGCCTCCCTAGGTTGCCCGGTGTGACATCTCCCAACAGCAGCAGATAGCCGAACTGCTGTGCTCAGAATTGGGTGCGGACACGCTCAGACTTGGTGGGGTTCAGGTCAATGACTTAGAGTCTGAGCTCTGCACTTTCCTGCCACCACCCCTGTGGCAATACCCAACTTTCTTTGATGGACAAGGACACGCAGCCCTACTCGTCAGGCTGGTTGTGAAAGATGGGGGCTTATGTTTGAAGTTCTGCCTCTGGGATATGGATTGATACTGATGGACAAGGACTCTGGCTGGAGAAACTGAGGGACAATGGTCAATGTGAGGCAGTCAGCAGAGGAGTGGATCTCCAAGGCAGGCTGACTCTGCTACTGTTCTTCCCACAATCTAAGCCCAGAAGAGGCAAGGTCCTCAGGAGCTGGTCTGCCTTTCTGCCTGGGTCTGCACAGGGTAGGGGCACCACATCTTGCACTGGGTCTGTTCCGGGGCATGTACTGCTGTTTCCGCTGGGCCTGCGCGGGGCGGGGTACTTCCTCCTAAACTGAGCACCTACTTTCCTCCCGAGGGCCCAGCTGTGAGGATTTACAGCCAGCCCAAGCCCACACTGGAAGTCTCCTTACCTGTAAGTTATTCTACTGGTAATTAGATTTCTTTCTATTGTGGGAAGCCAGCATGTGTAAATCCAGGGGAACCTGGGGCCAGATGATATAACGGTCACCTGGGCCTCCGCTCTGCCTAAAATGCATCTTCCAGGAAAGTGATTTCTCTGGGCACGTAAGTTACTGCAGTCTCAAGGTAACCATCGCTCAGGCTCTGACCATTCCCGTAATGTCGTGTTCAAGTGATGGAGTGTTCATGGCTCCCTCGACAGTCCTCTGGCCTTGCCCTGCTCTGCTCTGAGGCAGGCACCTCAGGAACACCTGCTGCCTCTGGAGGAAATAAATGGACTCCGAGGGAGGGCGAGGTGTGGGGGAGGAGGTGTGCGCTCAGTTTTCAATCCGTTTTCCTCTCTGGGTTAGGCTGGCTTGAGTTCAGTGATCCTAATGCTGAGACACTGGGCATAGATCACTGTGTGCAAGGCACAAGTGAGCTGCATCCTCACTCCAGGCACAGTATCCGATCCTAAAGAATCAAAGATCTGTGGTAAGTGTGTGAATGTGTAAATGTGCATGCGTGCGTGTGTGTGTGTGTGTGTGTGTGTGTGTGTACACATACATATCTTGATGACATGTATATGAGACACTTATAACTTGTCTATCTTAAAGACAATTAATTGGAAAATTACGTACTTTATCTACTTATTTTCTATTAGTCAATCTATCATTTATCATCTATCTATCTATCTATGTATCTATCTATCTAATCTATCATCTATTTGGATCTATCAATCTATCTTGGGTTAAAGAAGTCCCTTTTAAATCTGACACCAAACTCAAAAGCCACCCAGGAAGTTTGGCAGATTGAGCACCTAAAAAATTTTAAAAGCCAAACAAAATTGTCTTGTCAAAGCCATCGGATTACCAGGTGGTAGTGGTGGTGGCACAAGCCTTTACCCTAGTGCTCAAGAGGCAGAGGCAGGCAGATCTCTGAATTTGGATCAGCCTGGTCTACAGAATGAGTTCCAGGACAGACAATGCTACCCAGAGAAACCCTGCCTTGAAAAACAAAACAAAACAGGCATCACATTGAAGCCAGCACAGGACAAGTGAGACGACCCTTGATGGCCCTGATAGTTTGAGTTCAGTTCCTGGGATGCCCAGGATAAAAGGGGGGAGCTGACTCCTGTAAGTTGTCCTCTGACTTCCCCACATACACGATGGCATGCACACACGCCCATGATCTGAATAAAATTGAATAGGGGAAATAATTTGCTGCTACGGTCGCCATAGAATCCATTCGGGTAAACCAACCAGAGCTGAAACAGAGGGGAGGCTGTGTGCTGAACAGCGTACCCGCCCACTCACCCTCCCAGGACGCGAACAGATGACTCATTACTGAGCAAACTCATCTAAGAGACATACAGCCTCACCAATATCTACAGAGACTTACAATGCTCAGCCAATTGTCCTGCTAATGAAGTCTACCATTGTCCAGAGAAGTCTTCTGGGCTCTGTGAAAAACGGAAGACTCCTTTTACTAGCAGAGCTCCCCCATCTCTGACCTTAAACAGTACACACTTTGCAGAATGCCACATAACCTTGGTTAAGATTACCAGTTCAACTTCCATTCAGCTAGCACCCGAGTTACCTGGAAAGCTTCCCCATGCTAATGCGGCATCTTTGTACCTGAAGCCTTCAGCCTCCTTTGAGGCCACCTGGATACTCCCACCCCCAACCCCCAAACGATGTAATCCTTAGATCACTTCATGTAATGTTGATCTTTCTCCCTGCAGCTGATCTGGTTGTCACCGTTACTGAACATGCTCACAAGGGCTTAAAGTGTAGAAATAAGTGTTTTATCTCGTGGTTTCAGAGGGCTCATCCCTAGCTGCTTGGCTACAGGCACTTGGGTGTCATGGTGGTAGAAACATACAGTCAAGGTGGCTGCTCACATCCCAACAGACAGGTAGTAAGAGGAACACAGGAAGCAGCCCAGGGTACTGTGGCCTCAAGAACCCTGTGATGGATAGTGTTACAAGCTGGTACTTGCTCCCCACCCCCCTTTCACGTTTTTATTACTTTCTTGAGAAGTCCATAGAGTGTATTTGATCACATTCAGTTCTTTCCCATGCCTCCCGGATCCACCTCCACTCAACTTCGTGTTCTTTAACCCCTTCCACTGGAATGTGGTCTTGAAACAGGGTCTGTTTCAATGAATCCAGAAAGCACCACTTTGGTCAAGCTAGCTGACCAGTGAGCTCAAATCTGCCTATCTCTGTGCCACCCCGCCCCCCAATCCCAGTGCTGGCATTATTGCTACGCACCACTGGTCTTTAGACGGGGTCTTTCGATGAACCTAGAGAGCACCAATTCAGTCAGACTAGCTGCGAGCTCCAATCTGCCTGTTTCCGTGCCACCCCCACCCCAGTTCTGGGTTCCAGGCATGCATCGCTCAGCCTGAGGTTTTACACTGAGGCTGGGGACCTGACTTCAGGTCTTTGGTGTAGGTGACAAGCACTTTACAGACCAAACCATCTCCTCAGCCCCTTGAGTAAAGTCTTTTCGGCTTTGTTTGTTTGTTTTACATGATTAACATATGCTGGACTCTTGCTGTAGAAAACACAGGGCCACAGGTTGATGGAGTAGACCGGCCATCTCTTTCCTTTTGGACAAAGGTGCCTCCTGCACTGTCCCTACCGTGCTTGATTCCCTCTGTTTTCTTCTCGGTGGCATGGTCCTGTGACACCCTTCTCCAGCCCTTAAAACCCAGACAGCAAGCTTGGCAAGGCGGAGTTAGATGAAGGTAAAGGCTCAGAGCTAAGTAGCTGACTTCTAAGACTAGAATCTGAGCCATTTGCAGGCGGCTAGGGTGAGAGTCCGAAGAACTATAGGCACCTAACCCAGAGGATACTCTGGGACCAGCCGGCACGCGGATGTGTATGGACTGTGCTGTGCTGGACAGTTGTGTGGAACGGGTCAGCACAGCTGGCCACAAAGGTAAGCACCCAAGCTTGCAGAGAGCAGCCAGGCCATGGTGAGCCATTGGGCCATGTCAGATCTAGGACAGTAGTCCTCACCCAGTGATTTTGCTCCCACTTGGCAATGTCGGGATGCACTTTGGGCTGTTGTAATTGGGAGGGGTGCATGCCCCTTGTGCTTAGTAAGCAGAGCCCAGGGACTCTGGTGAGCATCCTACAACGTGCATGGCAGAATCATTTGGATCTCAGCAGTCAAAGCCTGCTCCAGACTAGTCCTCCCTGCTTAGTCTTGCAGCATGAGGAGTGAAGGGCCCAGGGTCACTCAGAACAGCAGTGTCTATGCTATAAAAGAAGCAGATCTCTCAGGCTGGAGTGAGGAGATCTAGCAGGGCCTTCCCTGGGGGCTGGTGTTTCCCAGGAGCTGGAAGGAATTAAGTTTAAATGATGACTAACATTTAGAACCGCACTTAATGGATGCCAAAGTGTTTCCTCTTGTGCTGGGTTTAGTGTAGACCCTGGGCCTCTGCACCCACCTCCTGTTGTACAGGGACTGGGTAAGGGGAGGAGGCCTACACCTGCTTTCCATTGTCCCATGAAATGAGTTGCTTTTCTGGAACTTTCCGTGCTCCCCCTTTGATCCTAACTGAACATTCAAACTACATGGGATACCAAGCTCTCCTATCGAATCATTCCAGCCCAGATGCCGAACAAATGTGTCCTTTCTCCCAATGCCATGGAGAACCAACGGAAGTGAACTTGTCCTGGGCTAGGCTGGCATGAGATGGGAGAGGCTATGTACCTGATAAATATAAGGTTGAAGGAAGGGAAGGGTGGTCATCAACTGCCAACCCTAGGGACAAGGACCAGATACTTCTTAACATGGTATGCCACTTGTTTCTCAACAATTCTTTATAAAGCAGTGGGTTTCACACCTAGCCACGGCCAAACCGTCTGTCTTTCCAGCCATCTGAGCAGGACGGCTGGTCCTGCGCCTTGCTGGCTGCAGCACTGGGTAAGCCAGGGCAGTAGCCACTCCCAGTGTGGATGCAGAAGAGCTGGTGAGATGACCCACTCAGCTACCTCCCGGGCCCAGATCCAAGGCTTGGAGCTGGCCCACCACAAACACCTGGCACGTGTGAAGGGGCAGGCAGCTCCCACAGATCCAAAGCTGCAGGATCTCCATGACACAGGACAAAAACAGGACATCTGAGTCCCAGTGAGAATCCAGTATTGATAGTGTAGCAGAAGCCAGAGGCCTCCAAGCAGGCCAAGGACTCGTCGCAATGAATCTTTATAAGTAAAGGTGAACAAAAGGGTATATCGTGAGACACACTGTGGCACACTGCAGTTCCCAGGATGAGATGTTCTTTGGTTTGGTTTGGTTTGTTTTTATTTTCTTTTGTGGGGGAGGTTGCAGGAGTGGAAGGCAGACATGGAGGGACAGGGAGATGAATGGGACTGGGGTGCAGGGTGTGAAATTCACAAAGAATCAAAACAACAACAACAACAACAACAACAACAACAACAGAAGGGAGTTTAGAGATGTATGTTGTATTTGATTCATTGTATGTGTGAATGTGTACCATGTGTGCTCAGGTGTCTGCTAAGGCCAGGTACGGTTTTAGAGGACCTGAAGCTGGTGTCACAGTCAGCTGTGAGCCACTAGACGGGGGTGCTAGGAGCCCAGGCAGGTAGGCCTAGGCCGTATAGGAAAGCTAGCTGACCGTGATCCAGGGAGCAGGCGGTGGGCAGCATTCCTCCACGGTTCCTTCCTCTGGGCCTGCATTGAGTCACCGCCTGACTCTCCTTAACGATGGGCTCTGACCCAGAAGTATAGGATGAAGTCAGCTTTCCCAACTCCTTCAGTTGCTTTTGGTCAGAGAGCTTTCTCAAAGCAACAGGAAACAGACTAGAACAGAACTTGACCCCAGGGTTACCTCAGACCCTGCTAGGCTTGATGGAACCTTTTTGAGCTCCTGAGTAGGGTAGGTGTGGGAGTGTGTGTGGGGTGGGGGTGGTGTTTCTAGGACACCATGGGTCCAGCAGGGACACATATGGATTGGGTGAGGATGGGTGGTTGGAAAACTATGGACCAGGGGACAGGTTAGTCCCCAACCAAGGACTTGACCAGCTTCGGTCTGAGAGGAAGAGATGAGAGTGGACAGAGTATTACTTCTCTAGGGATTGGTGACATCAGGTGAAGGTGGGCAAAAGCAGGCAGTGGCCTCTAGTAAATGCTAGGCAGGCCTGTGGAGCAGAGTATGACAGAAATAGCAACACACGTGGGGATCCTGTACCGGAAATCCATTGTTCCACGTTTACGAGCTGGTGACTCCCAGGGCACCCCTGTCAGTGGGAGAGTATACTCTGTGTCTGGATACCGTGTAGGACCTCTAGCCCTCAGGGTGTCTTTGAGTGAATTGGGGAGATGAACTATACTTCTGGAGAGGTACTCTGGTCAGAGCGTGGGTTGGACTTATGCACCCCTTGCCTGACTTGGTCTGATGTCTGATGTCTTTGTGGAATGTCTTTAGGATGAGGCCCCAAGTGGGCATGGCAGGGAGCCATGTGGTCAGAAGAGAGACAGTATGGGGGGCAAGACCTGGTCTGGGACCTCAGGAGGGCATCTGCTTGGGACCTTCAGGGCCTAGTACAGGTGTGCTAGCGTATGCCCGCAGAGCAGATGCCTGAAGGAAGAACTACATCCCAGGGGCCCCAAGGCTTCCTCAGAAGATTTGAAGGTAGGAGGAAGGGAGACACTTATGGTGTTCATTTAAGCCCAAGCCCAGAGAGTGCCAGCCAGCAAGGAAGCCAGGGTGGAGACCTCAAGCACCCTGGTTCTAGAACAGGTCTGCCATGCTGAGAACAACAGGGGGAGGCTGTCTGCAGCAGCAGGATAGGGGTCACACTGTACTGGGAAGCAGGCTGTGATGGGGTCAGGCTGTGCTGGGGTCAGGCTGTGCTGGGGTCAGGCTGTGCTGGGGTCAGGCTGTGCTGGGGTCAGGCTGTGCTAGGGTCAGGTTGTGCTGGGGTCAGGCTATGCTGGGGTCAGGCTGTGCTGGGGCCAGGCTGTGCTGGGGGTCAGGCTGTGCTGGGGTCAGATTGTGCTGTGGCTGTGCTGGGGCCAGGCTGTGCTGGGGTCAGGCTGTTTTGAGGTCAGGCTGTGCAGGGGTCAGGCTGTGCTGGGGCCAGGCTGTGCTGGGGTCAGGCTGTGCTGGGGCCAGGCTGTGCTGGGGTCATGCTGCTCTGAGGTCATGCTGTGCTGGGGTCAGGCTGTGCTGGGGTCAGGCTGTGCTGGGGTCAGGCTGTGTTGGGGTCATACTGTGCTGGGGGACAGGGGCAAGCTGTCATAGTAGTGGTGGGTTAGGGCTTAGCCTGTTCAGGCTCTGAGCTCTTTACTCTAATGCATTCTGGTTGTTGATCTGGGGATAGGACCCCATGTCTTACACTAGGTGAGCACTTTACCACTGAGCTCTGTCCCTACCCCTTCCTAGCAGAGAACACCCAGCTGGTTTTGAAGAAGAAGGGGAGGTGTGGGCTCTGGGTGAATTCAGCAGCAGTTTATGGTAGCATGGTGGCACCACACCTGGATGAAATTACCCTTCAGATCAATAAAGAACCCCCCTGAGGATCCCATGTTGGATGCTCATTTTCATGTAGCATAACACCATAGACTCATCGTCTGCTGTGGCATTTGTCTTTCTGTGAAAGCTCGGAATCTACACACTTCTTCCCTGCTCGCTCTGCCCCCATGTGTGTGATATGTGATATGAGTGTATGTGGTATATGTTAGACGTGTGTGGTGTGTATAGTACACATATAGTACGGCATGTGATGTGTATAGTATGTATACGTATGGCGTTTTATGTGAGTAGGGTGTATTTACGGATACATGAGTGGGTGTCAGATGAGGCATAGGGCATCAGAAGTCACGGACCAGGGTGGTCCAGTCATTCTAGCCTGGGAGTAACAGTTAAAGTCCTGGGGGAAAAAGAACAGCTGTGAACCCACCAGGGTTGTGACCCCAGAATCCTCCCGAAGTCTG
Organism: Rattus rattus; assembly: GCF_011064425.1. Classification (NCBI taxonomy): domain Eukaryota; kingdom Metazoa; phylum Chordata; class Mammalia; order Rodentia; family Muridae; genus Rattus; species Rattus rattus. Next base: position 55,262,169 of record NC_046161.1, read on the forward strand.
GATGGAGACAAAGGGCTCAGTCTTCAGGAAGCAGGGGGATGACAGGAGTGGTTGTGGTTTCCTGAGCCAATGCCAGGCACTAGCATTTTATCTCTGCCTGTCTTTCCCTCTCTGTGTCCCTTCTTCCCTCTCTTTCCATCTTTCTCAGTCTCTGGCTCTCTGTGTCTCTTTCCCTCTTGTTGTTTTAATCTGTTTTCGTGAGACAAGGTGTGGTGGTTTGAATGGATATGGCCTCCATAGACTCATGTGTTGAATGCTTGGACCATCGAGAGTATGGTCTCCATTAGGGAGGCGAAGCTATGAGGAGGTGTGGCCTTGTTGCAGTGGGTGTGGCCTCGCTGAAGGAAGTGTGTCACGTTGGTGGGTTACTTTGAGGTCTCCTATGCTCAAGTTACATCCAGTGTGGTACGCAGTCTCCTTCTGTTGCCTATGGATCAAGATGTAGAGCCCTCAGTTCCTCTCCAGCACCATGTCTGCCTGGCATGCTGCCATGACGATAATGGACTAAACCTCTGAACTGTAAGCCAGCCCCAATTAAGTGTTTTCCTTATTAGCGTTTCAGTGGTCATGGTGTCTCTTCAAAGCAATAAAACCCTAACTAAGACACAAGGTGTGACTGCATCACCCAGACTGGTCTGAAACTTGAGATCCTTCTGCCCTAGCCCTTCAAGAGCTGAGATTACAAGTATGGGCCACTCTGCCTGGCCCTTCTCCATCTCTCTCAGGAACATCTATATGCATGCACACTCCTTTTCTTTGGAATCAGAAGACCTACTGAGTAGCCCACAGCACCAGCAGGAAGAGGAGCCCCAATCATTCAAATGATAATGGATGGGACCCAGAGTTAGCAGAGAGAAGCCATTGCTGGTGCTTGGGAGTCCTGGGGTTGGTCATGAGCACTGCTACTGCCCCGTTGCAGGCTTCTGGCAGGGAATCAAGATGCTTTAAAAAGACCTGGCATACCTCTGCTGGGGTGTTTCAGAAGATGTGAATCCTCAAAGAGCCCCCAGCTAGGTGCAGCCCCAGGATTCTGCTTTACTGCTGGAAACAAAGGAGGTGGTTACGGTTTACTCCTGGCTACCCAGCTGGGAGAGTGCCTGCAACACTCATTCAAGTCTTACCCTGGCACAGGTACATTCGTGGTCCCCAAACTCCCCAGCAGGTTTTAAGGGAATTAGTATCTTCTAGAAAGAGAAGGGCTAGGTGTGGTGGCACATACTTGCAATTGCAACACTTGGGATACTGAGACAGGAGGATTACTGTGAGTTGAGGCCAGCCTAGGTTCTAAAAAAGCCAGGACAGCCAGGACAGCATAGCAAGATCCCATCTCATAAAATCCCAAAAACTGAAAGAAAGAAAGAAAGAAAGAAAGAAAGAAAGAAAGAAAGAAAGAGGGGAAGAAGAAAGAAAAAGGAGGAAGGCAGGTAGGAGAGGAAGGAGGGAGGAAGGAGGGAGGGAGGGAGGTAGGAGGGAAGGAAGTAAGGAAGAGAGGGAAGGAGGGAGGGGGGAGGGAAAGGAGGAAGGGAAAAAGGGAAGGAGGAAGAAGGAAGGGAGGAAGGAGGGAGGGAGGGAGGTAGGAGAGGAGGGAGGGAGGAATGAGGGAGGGAGGAAGGAGGGAGGAAGGAGGTTCAGGACACACCCCTTCTCTCCAGCTCCACAGTTTCAGAGTTCCCTGAGGACGAAGTTGGCTGACTGGTGTGAGAGTCGCAGAGAGAAGAAAAAGCAGGCATAGGAACTCAGGATAACGAGGAAAATGGAGAGACTGGAGTCTTGCAGCTAGACCGCTGCATCTGGTTTGTTTACTATGGGCCATAGATTTGTTTCTAGGCTGAGATCCAGACCTGCAAACAAACTGCCATTGTCCTTGCAAATGGTGCTCAGAGATGGTGGAGCAGCCATACCAAGGGGAGAGCATCCTCTCTTGTCTCCGTGGTGGGCTCTAGGAAAGGAGTCTGCGAAAGCCAAGATGGATGTGCTTCACGGTCCCAGCCTTTCCTGGAAACAGTGCCCGGTGAGACCTAGGAGAAGAGGGAGGTCACCTCCGTGTTTCCCAGACAATTCCCAGAGATACTGAAGGGCCAGCAGTGAGTGACCCCACCAGAGCCATAGTGGACTTCCCAGTTATTTGTGCCAGAGAATCAGCCCCACTCTTGCCCAACTCCAAACTGCAAACAAGTGCGTGGACTGGACCTGAAGGCAAAGAGCTGGAAATACAGAGACTGTGGCTATGGCAGTGGCGGAGGATAGGTGGGAATCTCAGTAAGGATAAAAGCTTTGCAAAGAGGGTATGTGTGTGTTAGCATGTGCGTATCCACGCATGCATATGTTTGTGTATCTATGTGCATGTTCCTGTATGTTAGTATGTGTATAGTTATGCACATGTTCTATGCATTTGCGTATGTATGCATGTGTGTGTTCTTGTGCATTTGTATATCTGTACCTGTATGTTAGTAGGTATGTTTATACATTTGTCTGTATGTGTTTACATGTGTACATTTGTGTGTGTGTGTGTGTGTGTGTGTGTGTGCATGCATATGTTGTAATGGTCAAAGAAGAGCAGAAGCAGTCATGTGATATCTTCCTGTTTACTTCTGCCCAGGGAGTAGGGCCATTTCCCTTGATGACTACCTCCAGCTGCAGAAAGAAGAAGCTACATATACATATATGTGTTTGTGTGTATGTATGTGTATATGTATATAATGTACATGTGTATGTATGAGAATATATATTGTCTCACAGCCCCCAGAAGTCCCTTCCTGTCTCAGAGTCTGGAAAGTCACCTTTCACTTGCCCAACCTGTTGGTGTCACAGACCCTTTCCATATTCTGGCATCTGTTCTCGCCTAGTCTCTTTTGTCTGTTTGTTCAGCTGTTCTGTCTTCTTGTTATTGCAGGGTCTGGCAGCCCTGGGCTGTCTGTCCCTTCCCCTGCGTTGGCTGGGCTCTCCCTCAGTCTGTCACTTTTCTCTCTTCCTCCTGGCTTGTGCTGAGCAAAGTGGCTACATTGTCAGGGCAGTCCCTTGAGAGTTAGTTCCCACAGAAGAGTGTTGAGCTGATGGGTGTTACGGCTTTCTGCTGGCTTTTGTTTGCTTGCTTGCTTGCTTGCTTTTGTCTACCCTGCCTTTAACCCTCCCTTGCAGCTAAGGGACATCTGGGGACAGGCAGGGACATGTTCTGACCCCAGTACTTCAGCCCCCTCAGGACTTCTCCTAACTTAGAGAATCTAGTCATCCTGTCTTACAAATTGGAACCTCTCCATGCTGGCTTTGGTGACAGCCACCAGATGGCAGGGACGGTTTTTTATAATAACTCATTAACCTCTTGCCATCCAACAATTAAGAAAACACTTCGCTGCTTTTAGATGAGCTGTCCTGTGAGTGATCCCAGCACCCTGTGCTCATCATGTGAACCAGTTTGCAACCAGAACCCTGGAGATGGGGAGTGGCAAGCCTAAGAGCATCCTGGAGGTCCCACATTGCTTTTAGGGGCCTTTTGGTAGACAAGCATAAACATCAGCACCTCTCACAAGTCCATGGTTTCTCTGGACTGAGAAAGCCCTGTAGATCTGTCTGAATGCACTAATGATGGCCTAAGCTCTTTCTCTAGGTCAAGAGACTTATTCAAGGTCACACGAATAAGGACTGGCAGCACATGGGCTGCAGTCTGCCTCTGTTCCCTTTCCACCTACTGCATGCTAGCTCTCCCTCGTCTTCTGGAATATTCAGAAACCTTGCTCACATAGTGAATTCTGTGTTGGTACACAGCACCCAGTGGTCTATTCAAAATGAAGTTCAGAACATCTGGATAGGCTTCCCTGATACCCAGCATGCCCTGGGGAGAGCCAGCCTTCTGTCTTGCGTGGCACTGGAAACCACTGAGTACATGGCCCTGTGACCCCAGGCTCCGCACATAGCATAGCTTCCACACCTGGCACATGCCACACACCGTCCACCCAAGGCTTTGGGGATCCCAGCCTTAGTTCTTTCAGCTCAGCAGAACCCCTGCCCCTGGACCTCTCAGCAGTGGCTGACAACTGGCTTTTCATCCCTTTTCCCAGGCTGATGGCACTCACATGTTTGCACTGACCTGCTGTTGAAATGCTCAGCCGTGAACAGCAAAATTCTGTCTTCCTGGTGGAATACATATGAAGGTCCACTGCATAGCCCTTTCCCATGTGCACTTAAAGAAACGAATGTTCTACTGATGTTGGGCAGAATATTCTATAAATAACAGGTCCGGCTGATTGATAATGTTATAACAGTATGTCATTCCGGATTTTCTGTTGACTTGTGATAGCCACTGAGAGAGAAGTGTTGAATTATCCGAATACAATTGTGGGTTGGGATATGTGTCCATCCAGTTGACTCAACTTCCCTATTAAAAACAGAACAACAACTCTAGGCATTTGTTAGATCTTGCAAAAAATTTGCAGATTCATTTGAGGATTATGTCTCTGTTAACAATATTAAAACTTCCAGTCCGTGAGCACAAGATGCCTTTCTGTTTATCTGGAGGTTTTTGTTTTTTAAATCTCCAATAGTGTTTTATAATTTTCAGTGTCTAAGCCTTGAACTTCCTTTGGTTAAACTTATTCCTCTACATTTAAACTTTTTAAAAATTAATTTAATAAATGGTAGATGAACTTAAGAGAGGTTTATTTCAGGTGTATACATGTATGTATGTGACCCCCCCCCCACACACACACATCATGTAGTGTCTTCCAGGGCAAGAAGAAGGCATAAGGTCCCCTGGAACTGGAATTACAACTGGTTGTAAGCCATTGCTGGGTGCTGGGAATTAAACCTGGGTCCTCTGCAAAACCAGCAAATGCTCTTAGCCACTGAGCCATCTCCCTAGCCTCACATTTAGTTAGTTTTGATACTTCTGTGAATACAATTTTCTTAATTTTATGTTCTGTTTGTTTGTTACTGGTTTGCAGTGTGCTTTTGCATTCTGACACAGCTTCAACAAGCTTGTTAGTTCTTGCACTTTTACGAGACGCTGCAGCAGGTTTTGTGGGTAACATCCATCATCTATGGAGACAGTGTGCTGTGCACAATGGAGAGCTAGTCATTGGTAGGAAAACAGGAAGTCTTATCACTCGGAAAGGACACAGATAAGCCTCAAGGACATCATGCTGAGAGAAACAAGCCAGGCATAGAAAAACAAATACCACATAACCTCATGTGTATGTGAGATTTTATTACGTTGATCTTATAGAAGCAGGACATGGAATGGTCTAGAAGGGTCCAGAGTTATTTGGAAGAATGAAGAGATTAGGCAACGGGTGTAAAATCTCAGAGAGAGAGAGAGAGAGAGAGAGAGAGAGAGAGAGAGAGAGAGAGAGAGAGAGAGAGAGATCCACTGACATATTGACTATAGTTAATAATATATTGTATTCTTTAACAATGCTAGGGAGGTCGTAGAGAGTTTTTATCCCCCAAATCATACTATGTGAAGTCCTGGATGAGTTAATTAGTTACATTTTGGTGTTCCAAAAGTACATTTTAAAAACATCACGTTGCATACAAAAATATGTGATGAATAAATAAATAAAATAAACGGCTAGAGTTGAGTTCTTCATATTCTTGTCTCAAGCCACAGACTTCGGCTACCCTTGTTGCTCCCCCAGCTCTTTCAGAAGCTTGAACTAAAGCTAAGCTGATGTGGGTGTCCTTTTACCTTTATCAGTGCATTAGCGGTCCAGGGGTTGGCAGCCAAGTGAAGGAGAAGTGGGGGAGATAAAGGGAGCTGCCTGGTCATTAGACTTCTCCATTGTGGACCCCCTTCCTCCCATCCTGTAAACCTTACACAAGGTGCCGGAATGCACCAGAGCCAGCCAGGACACTCAAGGGTTACAAACCCCTTCAATTCTCTACTCACACCCGGCCTGTGTCATTACAACCCTGGGCCTCTGTGTCCCAGTGCACAGAGACAGATTCAAAGTCACCTGGGCCTGACCAGCTCTGTAGTCTGATGTAGTAGCCTTTCTGGACTTTGCTTCTGCTCTGAGACTAGAGGTCCAGTCTTTTGTCCCATTCAGTTGAGTCCCAGGAAACCTTAGAGGCCAGCAAGAATGTCCCCGAGTAGAGGTGGCATTTCTGCACATCTGTTGTAGTGGTAAAGGGCAGTAAAAATCATGCCAATGGAAATGTCTGTGTTTGAGAGAACAGACACTGGGGTGGGTGTGTGAGGACTCTGTCAAGGAAGGGAGGGGGAGGCAGAGGCTGCTTTGCATTGTCTAGGGTTCCAACGACAGCACCACTTGAAGGCAAATGGTGGCTCATCCACTGATCTCCTGCAGAGCCTTGAGGAAGGCACTTGATCTACTGAGCTACAAGGTCCCTTGCTCTAAAGCTGGATGAAAAAGATGTACTATCAAAAGATGTACTGTCGGCCTGGGCTGGGCTGGCTTAAAGTTGACTTTCAAACTCGACTTTCAACTTGAGATGAGATCTCATGCGGAATTCATACACAGAGACTCGCACACATTAATATGTAAAGAGAGGGTGAATACGTAGATAAGTGCTTAGGACAGGCAAGCCATCCCCAGGCAGTCTGCTCACCAGTGACGACTGTGCACGTCCAGCTTGACTGCAGCAGGAGCTTGGCTTGAAGGTGACTAGGGGACAGGAAGGAGAAGAGCAAGGAAAGGAATGGAGGGGTGTAAGAGGCAAGTTTGTAGACGGTGTGGGCAGGAGCTGGGAGACCAGACAGTCAGAAAGGACTCAGGGATGGCCCATGGGTTCCAAACAGCAGGAAGGAATATGCAACAATGTAGTTGCCTTCCTAGAGCCGCTGAAGTCTTGTGTAAACTCAGTGGTGGGCTTGACCAATCTCCAAGTGACCATCAGGTAAACGGGATTGCTTATTTGCATATTCCTGTGGTGATTCGCATGCCCATTTTCTGGGAAGGGAGAGGAGGCCTAGTTTTGTCATTCCTAGTTCCCATGGTCTCCTTGTGCTTAGGGCTTCTGTGGTCAGGAGGCCACCGCTGAGACTTCTAGAATCTGGATACAGCTGCTGGTATTGAGAGGCGGTGTACCTGGGGCACTTGAGTCACCTCAGCAAGAGTCCTGGTGGACAGTACCATCAGAGCGAATAGCCATGCCTTTCTTGAGGAGGGTGCTGTCCCCTAGGCTGTGGACAGATGGGCACTTGCAGTCCTGTGTTGTTTGGAGCTGTCAGCGGGCCTGGATGCCTCTCTGGAGTGGCATCTGTCTCCTGCCTTATGCCAAGACCCTCTTGGCTCTGGTACTGCTTGGATAGATTCTGGGGCTGGGGTGGCTGGGATGAGTGACTCCTGCACAGAGGACAGACCTCCAGGGAAGCTGAGGATCCCGGCAGAGTGTTTGGTATGAAGTCAGGCATTCCCTGAAAGGGGCTGAACAGAGGCCCTGTTTGTTCCTCCTCACCCTAAAGCCTCCAGAGAAAGTGAAATCCTTGCCTTCTCTCCTTGTGCTGGATTTCTCTTCTACTCAGGACTATGTGGACCTGTGTCCAGGTAACTCACAGAAGAGCATAGTGGGGGCATTTACAACCACATGCCCTCACCCCTGAAAGACATGAAGACCTTCAGATCCCCAAGTGAGAGCCAGCCTGGCCCAGGAGCAAGGCTGCAGATTCCAGAAACATCCCAGCTGGACAGTCAAGCTCTGTATTCACTCTCTCTATAACATGGGGACTTTTCTATTTCATCCTCTGCTGAAGACTGATAGTAAGGTTGTTAGTGGTCCCTACATGGCCGGAGATTGGGGATCCTGGAACATGGTCCTGATTTCAGGGACAAGACCTCCTAGTGGGAGTTTAATATTCTGGGTGTTGACTAGGGGGCTCTTGGACCTGTGGAAAAGGAAGCAGGCAGCAAAGAGCCAAAAAAAAAATTTTTTTTTTTGGACTGTAGAGGAGTTTACTTGCAACCCTAACCTGACCCCATATGGAGCTCTGGGGCCAATCTGCCCTTCTATCCTTGGGCAGCGTCTTCAGAACAATTCTCAGATGGATAATTTACTAGAGGAAGGGAACTCAGCAGAGTGACCCTTGCGGCTACAACTCAAAACAGCAGAAGGACTCAGAGCAACTATGCCCCGAGGAACGGGCAAAGGATGAAGTGCCTGGTCCCATGGAAACCAGGACTCAGCTTCCAACGGAGTGACACACAGGGCATGCTTCATCCCTCAGCAGTTCATCGTGAGGTCATGTGTGCATCGTGGCAGCAGATAAGCTCCTTGGAGATTGACTTCGTTACATTTCCTAGTGCCGTGATAAAATACCCGGACAAAGGCAACTCGAGGGAGAACAGGTTTATTCCAGCTCCAGTTGGAGACCACAATCCATCACAGTGAGGGCATAAAAATGGCAGAGGCTTGAAGCAACTGCTGGTACCACACTCTGTCAGGACACAGAGAGCAACGGTTGGGTGCTACTGTTCAGTTTAATGTCGCCATTAATATAGCCCAGAACCCTAGCCAGGGGATGACACCACCCACAGTGGGCAAGTCTAGTCATTTCAAACAAGAGTATCAAGTTAATCTCCCAAGGGCATGCCAGGAGGCCCATCAAGAAGGTGATTCTAGAAAGCTGAAGATAAACACTGTTTCAGAGACTAGGGTCCCGGGGCTTCTATTGGGGCAGTGAGCATAGGGCACAAGTCGTTAGTTTTCTGTTGCTGTAATAAAATGTCATGACCAAGGCAATTTATAGAAGAGAGAGTCTGTTGAGCTGACAGTTCCAGAGAGTGTCTTTAATGGTCAGGGAGGCATGGCAGCAGGCAGCCTGACCAGGAAGCTCACCTTCAAACCCAAAAGCAAAGCAGAGAGCAAAGTGGAAATGGAGAGAGGCTATAAACTCTCAATGCCCTCCCCCATTGACAGGCCTTTTCTAGTAAGACTATGCCTCCTGCAGGTTCCATTACCTCCCCAAACAGCGCCACCTACTGAGGACCAGGTATTCAAATACTTGAGCCCATGAGGAACACATCTCATTCAAACCACCACAGGGCCCATAGATCAGGCCCTTCTGCCTGCCCTGCCCTCTACTTGAATGTCAGGCTTCCAGACAAAAGCTGGTGTACATGGTTGTGCTTAGATAGTCAGGACTAATGAGCCATTCTCAGAAGGGAATAGCAAGAACTCTTCCTCAGCTAGAGTCCACGTGGCTTACCAAGGAGCCCTTTGGGAGGAGTAGCATCAGGAGGCTGTGCTATCTGCTGCATGTTCTCCCTCCATTATCACGGGATGTTGTAACCCAGAGAAAGGGTTATAGCCTTGGCTGTGGTCCATGCCTCTGCATCTGATAAACCCAGCTGCCCATCCAGAGTGTGCCCTCTAGGATCTTCCTAGAAGGGGACTTGGTTTGTAACTGTGGCTTGCAGACATAGAGAAGGTTTAAGCTGTGGAAGGACAAAGGCCCAACTGGTGGGCATCTGGCACACCTGGACATCACTTTGTGTGGACCCTGGAGAGCTTGGGCAAGAGGAAGGTATATGAGAGGCAACCCTGCCTCTCCAGACTCCTGGTGATGCTCACCTATCAATCACCTTTTCCCGTATGGACCCCAGGAATTGGACACAGCCACTAAGCTTGGCATCGGGTGCCCTCATGGAGTCATCTCGCCAGCTCTTAGCTTCTGAGACAGTGGCTCTCAGTGAACCCGGAGCTCCCTGATTCAGTTGACTGGCCAGGGACACTCCCCTCTCTGTCCCCACCCAAGAGTTGACATTACAGGCACACACACCACCACACAGTACTTTTGCTTTTAAATGTGGGTTCTGGGGGAATGAGCTCATACTGGCATAGCAAGCGCATTGCCACTTGACCCATCTTCCCAGCTCCACAGTTTGAGTCTTTAGTGAACAAGGAGATGGCTTCCTTTGGATGCTTGGAGAAGTTGGTCCCTGACTTCCTTCGGATGCTTGGAGCAGTTGGTCCCTGTCCTAGTTTGCTTTCTATTGCTGTGAGGAACACTGCGATCAAAGGGAGGAAACGGTTGGTTTGGCTTGTGCATCCTCCTCAGTGTTGGCTTTTGAGAGAAGTCAGGGCAGGAACACAAGCAGGAGGAGCGGGAACCATGGAGAAGGGCTGCTTACTGGCTTGTCCCCCATAACTCATCTGCTTGCTGTTTTTCACAGCTGCCCAGGGGTGGCATCGCCCACAGTGGGCTGGCCCCTCCCACATCCATTATTAACCAAGAAAAGGCCCCACAGGCTTGTCCACAGGTCAATCTGACAAGTCATTTTCTTAAGAAAAAACCTCGAGAAGTCCCTCTGTCTAGTCTGCGGTGCCACAGTGACACGACTGAGAGGAAGGCTGTGGAGTCTGGCTGCCCGGGCTGCATCCATGTCTCTGTGCTTGCCCGTGTGACCTCTGTGCATGCTGTAGCTTGGCCACACCTCATGTTCTTTATCTGAACAGTCACCTCCCGTAAGGGGTGTCAAGGGTTAATTAATGACAGTGAGGTAGGAAGAACGGTGTTCAGCGCACCACCAGCTTTGGTTGCCATGCATGATAGTGACTTGAATTGCTGCTCGGCCACAGGGATGGAGCCACTGGGCTAGCACACACAGTTAGGTAGGAATAGCCAGCAAGACTTGAGAGGAGAAAGGCTTTGCCTGTGAATGAAAGCCACCAACCTCCTTCACAGGCTTTCTCTACCCTGTTCGCTCTGCCTTCATAATCTGTCAGCCTCCGGCTGTCTCCAAGTCTCCTGAGATGGAGTTACCTTCCCATATTTGCTTATTCATTTAATGGCTTTTTTTCCTTTTTGACACAAAGTCTTAGGTATCCCTAGATGGCCTGGATTGCTTTATGTAATGGAGGATGACCTTGAATTTCTGATCCTCCTGCCTCCTCTGCAAATGCTGACGTTACTGGTCAATAGACCCATTTTATGTGGTGCTAAGAATCGAACTTAATTAATCCTTACTGTGTGTTAGGCAAGCCTGTACCAACTAAGCTACATCCCTGGCCTAGCCTCGGTCTCTTTTTTCCCTTTCTTTTCTCTATCTCTCTCTCCTTTTCTCCCTCCTTCCCTTTCTCCTTCCCTTCCTCTCCCCCTCCCCTTCCCTTCCTCCCTCCTTCCCTTCTTCCCTTCCTCCCTCCTTCCTTCCTCTCTTCCTTTCTGTTTTTGTTTCATTGTTGTTGTTTTGTTTTATAAAGACCTTACTATGTAGCCCCTGTTGCCTGGAACTCTCTGTGAAGACCAGGGCGACCCCAGACTCATGGAGATCCATCTGCCTCTGTCCCTCTGTGCTGGAATCGAAACTGCTGTGTTAGTTACCCTTCTGTGGCTGTCTTGAAGCGTGTTTATGGAAGAAAGTGTTTATTTGGGCTCACTGCTGGGGCGACATCCTAATGGCAGGGCAGGCTGGAGCAACTGGAGCAGGGAGCTGAGCGATCACATTCTTATCCACACTCAGGGAGCTTGGAGAGCAAACTGGAGGTGGAGTGAGGCTATAAACACTCAAAGCTGGGTTCCAGTAAGCATTATACTTCCTCCAGCGAGACTGCAGCACCCCATCAAACTGTGTCATTAGCTGGGGACCAAGTGTTCAACCTGAACCTGTGAGGGATGCTTCTTATCCGACCCACCACAGACTCGGTCCTCCATGCCCAGGCAGTGACAGCCTTCGAAGCAAACTGGAAATCTTGTCAGCTGAGTCTCAATCTTCTGGCTTTCCTAGTGACCCTTCCGCTCCTCTGCCTTCTAGAAGCATGGAATTAAAACCTCTCTGACCACTCAGATTTAAATCTCCTGCCGGGCCCCTGCTAGGCCATGACCTACCTGCTACCTGGTATAGCATTCCCAAGTTTGAGTACCTTTAACCAGGAGAGGCAAGGAATTGGCGAGGCCTAGAGCATTCCTGGTTTTCTATCTGCCGACTGTGTGGCCCTTCTCCAGTTCCTTGGCCTCTCTGGGCTTCATCAGCAGACAGTGAACCAACACATCTCCCAGCTGCTGTGAGGACTGAGAGCAGCAGGTAGGGATGACTCAGACCCAGTGTCTGGCTCCTGGGAGAGTGGTTACAGAGTTTAGCTTCCTTCTCTCTCCCAGGAGAACCAATGGGGAGAGGGGTGGGAACATCCATCACAGGCCTCAAAGATGGGAGCTACAGGCAGCAGGCAAAGGACCTGTTTACTAAAAATGAGATGACACAAGGTGGAATAAGAGCTGAGAAGGGCTAGAGGACGGCAGACAGACAGACAGACAGACAGACAGACAGACAGACAGTCCCCGGGCCCGTGTACCTTCCTTTCTGTGGCTTACACCTAGTCAAAGATTTCTCTGGCGGCATCCTCTGCCCTCAGCTGACCTGAAGGCCAGCTCGATGCTCCAAGAGCCCTGGTGCTTGTCTAACCCCAAGGGAAGGACAGCCTGTGTCAGGGACGTCACCGAAGGGATGTTTATGGTTTGGTGATCTATGATACCAGGGAACCTCCAAAAGGACAAAAAAGGCAGGAGGTGCTGTGAGCCTGGTTTCTGCTTTTTATGGGACTGTGTTGCAGCTGGGAGACACTCATGCTCTGCAAGTGTGTGTGTGTGTGTGTGTGTGTGTGTGTGTGTGTGTGTGTGTGTGGAGAGAGAGAGAGAGAGCTATGAGAATATATAGTGCGTAAGTTTGTAAGGTGTCTGTGTGTGTGTGTGTGTGTGTGTTAGTATGTGTGTGATTTATGAGTATATGTGGTGTGTGAGGGTGTGTGGCATGTGTGTACTGTTATGACCCATGAGAGCTCTGAGCTCATATGCCTGATTCATATTTTATGGATTCAAACCCTATAATTCTTTTTTAAAAGATTTATATTAACTTCATAGGTATGAGTGTTTTGCTTAACTAGATGTAAGTGCACCTTGTGTGCCTGGTGCCTGCAGTGCTTCCTCGGAGGCAGAGGAAGGCGTCAGGCCCTCTGGATGTACAGATACAGAGTTAACAGAGCCTCCATGTGGGTGCTGGGAACTGAAACCAGGTCCTTTGCAAGAGCAGTAAATGGTCTTAACCACTGAGCCATCTCTCCAGCTCTACTGCAGTGTTTGACTTGGGATGGGCAGGACCGCTCTTGCTTACACACAGTCCACACAGAGGTGTATGTGTGTGTGTGTGTGTGTGTGTGTGTGTGTGTGTGTGTGTGTGTGTGTTAGTATGCCCATGCATGAACCCTTTCTATTAAACTTGCACCTTCCCCCACCCACACTGGCTCCCACAGCCGTCTCTGCCCAGACCCCCTCTAGCCTTTCCATTAGTATGAAGGGACCTAGGAACTGCATTGCCCCCTCAGAAATTGAATTCACTTCTTTAGCATTCAGAAACCAATGTTTTCCCCTCAAAACTGACTATTCTTTATCTGCGTGTCTTTTCAACATTTCCCCATAAATTAGTTTTTAACACCATCTTCTGCCTCTTTTGTTGAGGCTGTTCCAAAACAAAACAAAAAAGACAAAACTCCATTTATTTCACTTATTTCATGAGAGCATGGGAGTGCATGCGTGCTATAGAGCTTGGGGGCACATGCGTGCCAGGGAGCTTGTACGGAAGCTGGACGATCATCTGTGCAGGTCAGTTCTTTCCTTCCACCATGTGGAGGTTCTGCGATTTGAACTCTTGTTAGGCTTGGCAGCCGGAGCCTCTCCCCAACCCTGGGCACCTGCTCTTTTCATGAGGTCAGGGCTTATGTTGCTGGCTTCTCACTAACATTAGGCCATTCCTAGCTGTCTAATCACAGGGGTGTCTCCGATCCCCATCAGCTTCTCCTGGAACACTCCATGTCTTGGACTGCGGGTTTTCTCTGCACCTGTCTCTGCTCTCTGTCTTCCAGAAAACTCGAAGATGTCAGTTGTCAGACCCTCTCCTCCCCACTCCTCCCCTAGTGTTAGAGTGAGCCTCTGTAAGACTTCTCTGCCCCTCCCACCTTCTCTTCCTCCTCCCTCTCTTTAGCCTTCAAAAAGGAGTCATTGCATGAACTGAGGGACACTTTGGGAAGAGGAGTTGTAAAGTCTACTTCAATCCCTTCTGATCCTTTTGTGTCTCTTCATAATTATTAAAACCATCTTTCAAGAGAGACTTTTTTTCTTTTTCTGATGAAAGAACTGGGATTCGTGATATCCGAGGAGTGGCGAGATCAGTGGGGGTGCCTGCTCTCAGTGTAGCCTTCCCCTGCTTCCCATACCTACCACCTGCTCTGATTTCCTTTCTGTCACTGCTATAAAAATACCCAACCAAAAGCAACTTAGGGGGAGAAAGGATTGACTTGACCCATGACCTCCATCACTGAAGTGAAGTCTCAGAGGCAGGAGCTTGAGACAATTGGTCACATCACACCCACAGTCAAGGGCAGGGAAACGAATGTGCCCATGCTGCCTGCTGATTTGTTAGCATTTTTCATTCTTAAAACAGTTCAGACCCAGCCTAGGGAATGGTGCTTCCCATAGTGGTCTGGGTCTTCCCACATCAATTTACAACCAAAACAACTCCGCACAGATAAGCCCACAGACCAACCTGATTTAGGCAATTCCTTCCCAGATGACTCTAAATTGTGGCAAGTTAAAACTAAGCAGGACGCCATCTGTCTGTCATCCCTACCTCACAACCTGCTCCCGTCTTTCTGGGTAATGGATGGAAGCCACAGCCAGTGTGCTTGAGGATACGAAGATCTCACAAAGCAAAAACATATGCTTCCTGTGGAAACTGCCCAGGAATATCTGCTGTGTGAACACATCATGACCAGGGAGTACTCTGAGACTATAAAGGGCATGGTCTTAAAACATATCACAGTTGGAATGACTCAACAGTCAGCACTCCTCTTCTGAGACGAGAGCTCTCACTTCAGAGCATTAGCCTCCGTGGCCCGGCTTATTCAACTGCTGGCTGAAGTTTTCCCAGGAAACAGTTCTTAGTTGTGTAGGATTGCAGTCACAGGGGAAGGAGTCCACCGGACTCCCTCTCAGAAACACTGGCTCATCGAAGCAGCTGCGGTTCTGCTATAATTAAGGTTCCCCACAGTGGGGAAGAGTCCCAGAGACTCAAGATGGTTGGTGGGTAGCTTGAAGGTTGACATTTGAACTTGAAGAGAGCATCAAAGTCCATGACCTGGTGTCTGGGAGCATGTTCAGGCTCAGGTCTGGTCATTGACCCCTTTGAGGCTCACAAATTGCCTTTGTGTGAAGCCAACATTTGAAGTTCCTGGGGTCCCAGGCTGCAGAAAACCTGAGGTCTCCTTGAGCCATGAGTTCAAAGATGGTGGAAAGATATGCACTGGCAGGGGGACAGCAGGAAGAGGAGGTGGGGAGAGCCTGCAGTCGGAGAAAGCTTTTTATCACATTATGCTGGCTTTGTTCAGTTGCCGTGACAAAGATTATGACCAAACGCAACTTAGGGGAGGAAAAGATTTATACTCCTAAGACACAGTCCATCCTTGAGGGAAGTCAGGTTAGGGACGCAAGCAGACACTGAAAGGTAGCCATGGAGGAGTGGTGCTTGCTGGTTCACACGCCGGCTTGTGTTTCACTGCCTTTCCTGTACAGTCCAGGACCAAATCTGCCCAGGGAATGGCACCACTCAGTCAGTCAGCAATCGGACAATTCCTTCACAGACAGCCCGAAGGCCACTCTGATCTATTCGATTCCTCGACTGAAGCTTTCCTCTTAGATGACTCTAGATGGTGTCAAGCTGACAATTAAAATTATTGAGCCCTTATATCATAGCGGTAAGAGACCCTGGGACTATCCGAAGGGAAGATTCCAGAGCCTAGCGCCCAGGAAAGGAGCTAGAGATTCAGCATGACTGGCAGAGTCTGGGAAGCAGGTGCCTTGGGAGAGAAGCAGGGTGAAGAACCAGGTTTCCAAGGTCCCCTTGGTGGTGCCCCCAGGTCTGTCCTACAGACCCAAATAGAGAGTTGGATGAGCATCTCCATGGTTACATGGGAGACCGGCCATAACCTGTATTAGCCTGTGAAGCTGCAACATCCCGCCCTCCAGGACTGGCCTCTCTGTGGACTTATAGCAGAAGTTTCCTCAGACTTGGGCAGATTAGATACAGGTGCAAGGGAAGGCACAAAAGAAAAGGGGAAGCTCTGAGTTGGGCTATGAAATTTTAAGGAGAACATCAGTTGAACAGTCGTCCACCTAAGAAGCCCTTCTAGGACAAAGCAGGCAAGTCCATGCCTGCTGGGATCTCCTGGAGTGGCTACTCCAAGGATGGCATCTCCTGAGGGACCAGGTGCTACCTTTCCCGGGTCATAGCAGGACCTCTATCTCCCCTATCCATATGGAGGCTCCTCAAAGTCAGGTTTTTTTCTTCCCTCTCCACTTCCGTTCTGTTAGGCTTAGCTTCCCCAAAACCCTCATTAGCTTCTTCCCCATCAGACCAAGGGTTTCAGGGCAGTGTCTGGCTCCTATAAACCAACAGCCTTCCCATGGACATGGGATGCTTTCATCTTTGGGACTGTGCCTCAAGCAAAAGGGCCTTAGCATCTGGGTACCCTGTGTCTCTTCTGGTGCCCAGGACTGACTTTATACACCAGGGTGTACACAGGTGCCATCTACCGCCTGCGACACCGTGGAACCTCTGGGATAAATGCAGGTGACTCTCGCTTGTCTGTCAACTGACCTCATGCTCCCCTCAGAGTTATTCCCCCAGGTAATCTTGACCTTGCACGTGCACCATTTCTTCACAGACTAAACGTTCTCACGGAAAGGACAGCACTCACAAGCTTGTCAGGACCAACGCGTTCTCGGCTTAATCTTCTTCAAATGGAAACCGCTGTTCCAGAAGCAGATGTTAGCCTGGGAATTACTGGGCAGCCATTATATAATTCATTAGTTTGCTAACAACCTTTCAAGTGCTCCCCACCTGTGATGCTGTGACTGATGGTATGACAAGTCACCCCCAGAGCCTAGTTAATTTGTTCTGAGAGTCTGTGCGTGCACATGCGCACGTGTAAATGCACGTGTGTGGGCTTTCAGGCAATGTCGCAGGCGGTGGGAAGGAGAAAAGGATCTTACTGCGGTGGGGGTTTCAGCCCCACCAGCTGTAGGACCTTGGATAAGTCGAGTGGCCTAGGAGCCCAGAGTGATTACAGCCTGGGAAGAAATGAACCAGTTCAGCTAATTAACCTCTGTTAACAGATTCATCTGAAGAGGTGGCTTCTCTATGTTTTCCCTTCCTCCTTTTCTTCTTCCCTCCCTCTCTCCCTCGCTCCTTCCCTTACCCAGTTTGCATGTGGAAGTCAGAGGACAACTGCTGCTTCACCTCTCAGGTTGCTTGAGGCAGGGAATCTTATTTGCTGCTTCTGTATACACATCCCATGTGTATGCCCACGTCCATGCCCACACCCACGCCCGTGCCTGTGCCTGTGTCTATGTGTGCTGGCCTGAGAACTTTTGTGGGGTCTCATCTCCATCTGGGATTACAGGCATGCCCTGCTTGGTCCAGCTTTACATGGGTTCTGGGCATCTGCGCTTGCGTTCTCACACTTGACTCTAGTTTCTACCCTACCCTTCAGCTCCTAAAACACCCGTAATTAAAATCAGAGTGACTTGTGTGAAGCAGGGAAAAGCTAATGTGAGTCCAGATGTCAACCATTGTGGTGGCATCAGCATTCAAGCCCAATAAGCTCGCTCGTTTGTCACATTTAGTCTGGGTCCTTCAAGGTCAAAGGAGTAAGGACCAGCTGCTGCAAGGTCCAGTGTGGTCAGCATGTGGAGCCTGCAGAGCCTGGATGCCGTGTCTCCGGGGTAAGGTGAAGCTATGCTTCTGTTTTACTCGTGATTGATGGAGCTCCCATGGCACACTCCGTTTCCAAAGTCATTTGTAGAATTCAGCATCTCATGGTGTGCTGGTCACTCTGGGCAGTCAGCGACCTAGAAAGTCTTGGCACAGGAGGAGGCCCCATCCACAGGAAGGTTTGAGTTCAAATCCCAGCTTTTAGTGGTTCGATCCCTTGCTAGTTATTCAGGCTTTAGAGTTGCAGCTTCCTCATCTGTCCCTCCCCAGGTTTATTCTTCCAGAGTCGAGTCACTCTGCCTCCTGACTGGTGTCTGGGAAGGACCAGGTCCTGCTGGAAGCCTCAAGCTTGACACTCTGACGTCAGAACACAGACCTAGAGGAAGCCTGTTTCGGGGTTCACTCACGCTTAGGAGTGCCCTCCCAGGGAGTCAGGAAAGTAACCCCTTTGCATTAGCAGGTGTGAGCTCCCTGCCTGCGAGTTGGTCTTTCTCCCAGGAAAGCGTGTGTGTACACGTGTAGACCTTTGCGTTCCTGCCGTCAAGGCACAGTAAGAGAGGGCTATCCTCAAGCAGGAGGCGGGTAGGTTGCTTTAGCTTTTCAGACTAGAAAGTGATTGGCACATCCCTGCTTTGGGGTGGTTTGGTCTTGACTGGTCGCTGCCCTCATGAAAGACCCCATGTGAGCACCATTTTGGATTGTGTACCATGCACTCTCAGAGTATCTTGTCAGACTAAAACCCTGCAGAGTGGCAGTTTCTCTGACACAAATGTAGGCTGATACTAATGACGTTCCTTCCTCCCTCTTTCCCCCTCTCTCGTTTTTTAAAGAATTTTTTTTTAATTTTATGTGTAGACATGAGCACCACGTGTCTGTGTGTCAAGCGTATGCGGGTGCCACAGAGCCCAGTAAAGGGCACTGGGTTCCTTGAGACTGGAGTTACTGGTAGCTGTGAGGTACCTGGCATGAGTGCTGGAGACCAATGGAACCTGGTCCTCTGCAAGTACAGGAAGTGCTCTTGGACCACTGAATCAACGTTCTGTCCCCCTGCTTCCTTTCTTCAAATATATGCTGACACTAGCAATTGTCTTGACGAAGGAAATCCTAAAGCATCAGAGGCAGCCTAGAGCAGGCCAGAAACCACCCAGGCCTGGCCTTGAACCCAGGTCTACACCGCTGGCTTCAGGAGCAGCCATTGCTAATGGCAGTTATGCCTTTGCTCTGGGATGCACGTCTTCTCCTATGCCCTCTTGTGCCCTCTCTCCTGCACCCAAGGAAGATGGCCGTGGGGTCTGAGTAGCAGTGAGCCTCCTGACTCTGAGGGGGAGATTTAGACTCATGGAGTATGTTAGGGTAAGGGCTGCACCTCCAGGATGTCTCAGATTTTCTCTTATGTCAGGGCCTCCTCTCTACCACTCTGCCTCTCCAACAGTGACATCATGTGCATGGAAGAGTCTAGAAAACACGCTCTACTGGGAAGAAACGAGCAACCTCCTGGCTTAGAGCTCCCTAACCCTCCCCTTCCTAAGCCCACCTGCTTCCAATTTCAGCCCTGGGCCTTCCAGGGCCTGGCTGTCCATCCGCGCCCTCCTTTGTATTCCCATTGTCTACACCACATGAAGGGTCCTCCTCCAACTACCACCAAGTAGAGTGACACAGGCTCCTGCCTTTTCGGACCTACAGACTATTGCTAGAAGAGTCTCAGATTTGCTGTTCTCATTTTCCCCCCTCTAGCTCCAACTCCTTACTGCCTTGCCCTTGGCTCTAGATCAGTGCCAGACTTCCCAGGGTGGCCTTCCATAATGGGCCATCAGCCTACCACCTCCATTTTGCTTGGGACCAAAGGCATACCTGCCAGCGTAGGTCCTATCTGGTATGGTACCTTGAAGGGATGACTCCTCTGCTTTGAAGCTTCTCTGCACCTGACTTCAGTGTGTGTCCATCACCTGCCCCACACTGCTGTGTGCAGACCATTCAGAGGAGCCCAGGATTTTGTCACCACCACTGTGGTCTCTACTGAGCCCAGAGTGGATATTTGTGCACAAGGAGATGACTGCTGGCCAACAGCAGCATGCACAGTGTACAGCCCTGTTATGACCAAATAGAATTCTAATCCAATGTTCTGCCTCCTTATGTTCCAATCATTCCAAGACAAAGGGAAAAAGTACCTTTTTCAGTGACTTCCTGCTAGTGGCCAGAAGTCGGTGAAATACTTTGAGGATTAAGACCTGAGCCACCACAATTTGTCTTCTACCATGAAGGTTTGGTGGTTCATGTCTATAATCCTATAATCCTAGTACTCGGGAGGCTGAGGCAGGAGAATTGTGGGTTCTAGGCTAGCCTGAGCTATATAATGAGATTCTGTCTCAAATAGAACAGAGGCAGGGTAGGAAGTAACTGCTGGCCAACAGGAGCTTGTAGCATGACCATGGGTCTGATGTCCTTTGATTATCTACTCTGACCTCATGCCCTTTGCCCCTGTTGGTGTCTGTCTTCCATACTAATTTCTTGCTGTATGTCCTTCATGTTTCAGGTATTTGGTAGTTGGGGTGAAGTAACATGCCCTACTGTGAATGGAACCTAAGGACGTTGCTAGAAGTTGATAGAATTCTGACCAGACCACTGCCCAGGCTAAACTCAACCCCATCAGTTTCTTTCTCCTGTAAAAGAAATGGCAAACCTCCTCCACAGAGCCTGAACATCTCTAACTCATGGCACAGAACAGAGCAGGGGGAACAGTCCAGAGCTTCTGGAAGCAGGACATTGGGCAGGTCCTAACAGGCCATATGTCCCAGAAACAACCTTATTAGTGAAAAGTCAGGTTGCCAATGGATTGTCACTCACTGCTGCTGTTAGAGTTTGAGCAACACTTTCCCTGGGGAGACATAGCAGATACTTCCATATAGGGCACAGCAACAAGCCAAAGTATGATTCTACCACAGTCTAACTTGGAGAACCAAAGTACTAACTGGCCAGTCACCATCCATACTCTGAGTATGGATGGTGACTTCCCCATAGTTGCATAGATGGGGTCTCCCCTCTTTCAGCTAACCTCTCTCATATATATTCTAACCCTACAAAGACCAGGGGGGCATAAAGAGTGAAGACATTATTACATAGGAATGACTAGGACCTCAGGTGAGAATTCAATGACTTTCTCCACCATGTCATTCCAGGAGGGAAGGACCACAGCCATCAAGACTCATGTAAGCTGCCATTGCTGTTCTGTCCAAGATGGCTGCTGGTGGCTTCTCCAATTTCCCTCTTTCATTTTCAGATTTCACGGAGAATGCAGTAGGCATGATCTGTGCTTCCATTTCCACTGTTGGACCTCTTCTGGCCTCTGCCTGCCCCTCAGGTCCCACCCATCACATGATACCCAGCTGGCCTGGCACACTGTCCCCACAGGTGCTCTGGTAGTGACAAGCAATGCCAGCATCAAGAAGAGAATGAGCCACCTCCCCCTGTGTCACTCATCACTGGAGAAAGTGACTGATGTCCTCACTGAGCCAAGATCTCACTCAGGTCATTAGCAGACAATGCAGGAGGCAAATGTGGGTTTGGATTCAATTCGTGTCACAAGTGTGCTAGTCTCCTTCCTGTGGCATGAGGTACAGAAGTCACTTGTGGGAACTCACAGCTGTGTCCTTGCCCAGAAGAACTTGGGGATAATTTGCTAATTAGCGTATCATGCCTCCCTACAGGCTGCAGCAAGGACACTGCACAGGCCTCCAGTGGTTGGTTCCAGCTGTTGCGACACCAACAGGAGCTTCCTGGGAAATGGGAGTCTGCCTTGTAAACACCATGTTCTTAATCTCCACACTCATGGGTTCATGGAATGCCAGTCCTCTCCCTAGTGGTGGGCAAGGGAAGTGGCCGCTGGCCTCCTGTAACGTATGTAAGCAGCATCAACGTTACCCTCCCAGCATGGAAGATCTTTATTAGCCCCAAAGATGCTGCGGGTGGTACCCACAGAGGTGCCCATCTGCAAAAGTGCTAGGGGGTAATTGTGTGAGGAATGGAGAGAGGAGTGGATTCATCCAGCAGCTGACCATTCAGTGTGTGAAAGCCACCAAGTTCCCCCCAGGGCTGTGTGGTGGCCTTTGTCTGCCCCTAGGCTTGCTCAAAGAGGAAGCTAGCAATTGAAATTCTCCTGGTGAATGGCTACTCCTGGAAAGGCTACTGCCTCCCAGGATGCTCCTCTGAGTGCCCTGCTGTCTCTGTTGGAGACCCAGAGCTCTATGGGTTCCATTGAAGAGAAGGTAGAGAACTTGGCCCCAGGGAGTCTGAAACTGAAAGTAGAAATGACCTTGACAATACAGTAGGGAATTGAGTCTGACCTAGGAGAGGAGCAGAAATGGCCTTGACAATACAGTAGGGACTCCGAGTCTGACCTAGGAGAGGAGCAGAAATGGCCTTGACAATACAGTAGGGACTCCGAGTCTGACCTAGGAGAGGAACAGAAATGGCCTTGACAATACAGTAGGGACTTGAGTCTGACCTAGGAGAGGAGCAGAAATGGCCTTGACAATACAGTAGGGACTCCGAGTCTGACCTAGGAGAGGAACAAAGGAGGCCTGTCCTCCAACCAGGTGTCTCAAGCCAGCATGTGATTGACAGTCATGTCAGAAGGCACTTGCATCCTGTGGTTGTGCCTCAAAGATGGGATGGCATCGTGAAGGGGGCAATGGGGTGGACAGAGATTTTGAACTGGCTTTGAGTGTCCCAGAGGGAATCTTCTGGATGTAAGAAGGAGCACGGGATGGTTTGAATGAGAAATGTCCTCCGCAACCTCAGGCTTTTGCACACCATACCCCATCAATGGTGCTGCTGGAGAGCTATGGGTGCCACAGCCTTACTAAAGGGTTAGGTCACTGGGGTTGGGCTTAGAGAGTAAAAAGCCTGATCTGCTTTTCCCTTCCTGCTTTGCACTGAAGATGTGTGCTCTAAGCTTCCTGCTCTGGCCACCACACCTGCTACCTGCTGCTGTCTCCACCATTATGGACTCTCAGTCTCTGGGATTGTGACAGTAAATAAATTCTGTGTCCTATAAGTTGTCTTGGTCATGGTGTTGTGTCACAGCAACGGAATAGTAACTGATACAGGGCTTTATCCGGAGTGAGAAAAGTTTCCAACCTCCTCAACAGTAGTACCTGAAAGTGGGATAGAAGTCTGGGGATGTGGCTCAGCTGATAGAGTGCTTGCCTAGCATGCTTCAAGTCCTGGGTTCAATTCCTGGCACTGGCGTATGATGGCATAAGCTAAGAATCTCCACACTTGGGAGATGGAGGCGGAAGGGCCTACCTTTAGGTAATCCTTGGATACATAGTGAGTTGAGGCCAACCTTGGATATGCTAGACAGTCTTTAAAAAATGGAAAGAGGTGAGTTGGGATGTCCTAGCTTGGAGAACAGAAATAAACTCATTCACCGTCTGCTGAGTCTCTCCAGCCATTTGCTATTAACTGATGTCAAGGAGTGAGCCAGACTCTGTCATAACACAGAGGTCCTGGGTACTGGTCACTCTTTCTCCTCTCACCTCTTTGCATGTGTATTTGTGGTATGTTTGTTCATATGTATATAACCATGTGTGTGTGTGCATGTGCACATGTGTGTGTATGTATGTGTACTGTGTGTATGAGTGTGTGTATGTCAGTGTGTGTATGTGAGTGTGTATGTGAATGTGTGTATGTGAGAGTGTGTGTATGTGAGTGTGTGTGTGCATGTGTGTGTATGTATGTGTAGTGTGTGTATGAGTGTGTGTATGTGAGTGTGTGTATGTGAATGTGTGTGTATGTGAATGTGTGTGTATGTGAATGTGTGTGTATGTGAATGTGTGTATACAGAGGCAGAGGTTGTCATCAGCTGCCTTCCTTTATTTCTCTCCATTTTTTTTTATTTCTCTCCACTTTTTTTTAAAACTGTGACAAAGTCTCTCGTGAACCTGAAGTTCACATTTAGCCATCTAGCTAGCTAGTTCGCTCCAGCAGTCCGTGTCCATCACCGATGTGCTGGGACTGTAGCCAGGTTGCCACACCTGTCTAGAAAGCCATTGCATTCTGCCTGCCTATGATGACCCCTTGTTGGTGAGTGCATCTGTGCTGCTGCTGTCCTCTGCTGACATTCAAAGCCAACTTCTTGGCCTTCCAACATGGACAAAACTAACAGATCCTCAGGATGCCCCCTGCAGATGCAGACTAGGACTGCTGATATATCCAGCCTCATGGCCTGAGCAACTGTGGGAGTTCCGGCCTCTCCAGTTCTTAGTAAGCCACTGCCAGATGGCCCAGCATGTACACTGTAACCTTCTTGAATATATCATATTAATATGTATCCATTCAGCCAATCCCATATTCTCCAGGCCCCTGGCGATAACCCAGCTCTTTCCAGGTCTGTCTGAGGTCCCCTTTCTTCCCCAGCTACGGAACAGGGGACACCAATAGAAGTTGGATCTCTGAACTTAATTATTGGTTTTACAAAGCTCATCTCCAACTTACCCTGCGTGGGTTCAAGGACTTATCCGGGGCAGCAGAATGTGTGGTGCATGATGAAGCTGAGTTTGGGGGCAAAGAAATAAATAGTCACTATTATGGAAGAAGTGGTTATCATGAATCTATTTTTAATCTCGCCTTCCTTTTAAAGATAATCGAGGCTGTCTTCTTAAGAGGAAGAATCCAGGCTTTGATATGTGGAAAGGTGCAAAGAGCTCTCCTCTGGTGGAAGATGCTAATGAGCCGCCATTTACCCCGCCTAACCTTCATTAACTGCATTAGTCTGCGTTAACACTTTTAAAACATCTTTAAAGACGCATTCAATTCCCTTTCTTTAATCTCTTCTTTTCTAGAACTGTGGAATCATCTTGATCCTCATCTTCGTCTTTTCTTTGATGACAACTTTGGGTTTAATTTGTATTTGAAGATTGAAATGCAAATTTCCCGTTACCCACAATCCCCTCCTACTCACGCTTAGGTACATCGAGGGAGCTGGGTTAATGGTAATTCTTCACCCCAGCCCCTTCTCCCTCCCAGTGTGGGCTGGGGGCAGGAATTTGCTCTGTAAATCCCAGGCCCTCGGAGCATGTTATATGTGTACTGAGTGCTGTGTCTGATAAATGGCCCTATGGTAGGGAAAGCTCTTGTGGTAGGGACAGAGAAATGGCTGGGTGTTTAAGAGCACTCGCTTCGTTAGCATGAGGACTGGAGTTCGAATCTCCAGCACCCACAGAAAAAGCTGGGCAAGGCTGCATGTGTCTGCAACCCCAACATTAGTGGGTAGAGACGAGTGGAGCTGCAGTCTCACTGGCCAGATAATCTAGCAGTCACACTTCTGGGTCAGTGAGAGCCTTGAGACCCACAGAGAAGGAAATTCTATGTCCTTGTTCTGGTTTCCTCAGACTCACAAGCGCAGGGCACAAGCCCACACACACATGCACACACCACGGACGTGTAGCACAAACACACCCCTATCTGCAAAATAACAAAATAAAATATAAAAACAAACAGGTTGGCTTCCAGGATGGTAAAGGTCTTATTCCTCATGTCTCTCTGCCCCTCGCCGTGGTGTCCTCATGCTGAGGAAAGGCTTTGGATGTTTGCCAGTGAAGTAACTCATAAGCTATACTGTAACCAGGCCTGGCAATGTAGGCCTGGTGTCTTAGCTGCTCAGGAAGGTGGGGGTGGAGGGAAAGTTCAGGGCCTCACTGGACAGCTTGGTGAGATCCTGCCTCAAAATAAAAAGTAAAAAGAGGCCCAAGGACATAGCTCAGTGAGAGAGTGGCAGCCTGGCATGCTGTGCTAGTTCCTAGCACCGAAGGACAACGCAACATTACACACACACACACACACACACACACACACACACACACACACCACACACCCCTTCTCGAACATTCACAACCGTTGTTCATAATATCCCAAAGTGGAAACAGCTCAAGTGTCCATCAACAAATAGATTATATGAACAAATATGGAATACTATTCAGCCTTCAAAAGTATTCATACTTCATTAAGTATGAGTTGAATAAAATAAAGCATGAAGGAGTCTTGCAAACAGTTAGAAGGAAGCAGACACAAGAGCCTAAATACCCATGGATCCACTAATGCCGCCTCTCCTGAGACTGAAAGACAGAAATAAAGAGAATAGTGGTTGGTAGATGCCCAGCAAGTATATAGTAGGATCGACACACAAAACTGAAAATACTTTGAATGCCATTAACACATTTAATATTAAAATTAAAAATAAATTATTAAATGTCATAATACATTTAATGTAAAACCATATTGGTTTCTCCAAAGCGAACTGTGTTTTCTTCAAGATCACCTGAACATCAGGTAAAAGGTATAGGATGTCAGGAGAGGAAAAGGGAAAAGAGGGACCAGTCCTAGCAGGGCAGTTCCGCCCCTCCTGGCAGGATGCCTTGGCCTTTGACCTTCTGTGAGATGTATTACTCACTGGTCTTGTTACTGTGACAAAATACTTGAGCCAAGCAGCTTAAACTGAAAGGTTCATTTAGGCTCATAGTTGAGGGGTCACTCCATCATGGCAAAGCACGCACGGCAGCAGGAGCTCGGGAAGGCTGTTGACGGAGCCAGCACTCAGCTTGCTTACCGCTTCACTTCCACTTCCAGCCAGGAGTCTAGGACCTCATCTACGGAATGGTTCTCCCCACGCTTAGGACCTATCTTCCCACTTCTGGCCTCTAACCTAGAAACTCCCTCACAGCTGTACCTAGAGGCTCACCGCCTAGGCCAATTAGTCCTGCCAAACCGGAAGTATTAGCCATCATCCCTGGAGCCTTGCCCATTTCCTCTGCCAAGAAGAGCCAATGTGCTGAGGCCCACATGGTCAGTGGGAGGGTGGGGAAGGCCATGGTTGGTTTTGCCAGCACTCACTGGTTGCTTAGTGAATACATGGTCTACTATCCCTCTGCGACAGCAAAGGTTATTATTTCCGTAAAACCTGGTAACAGAGAGAGGCTGTAAGAAAAACAAGTTTAATTTGAAATATTAGAGATTTCCAAATCCGGATTGTATGATGGAGCATAGGCTTATCTGGGGAAGCAAAACAAAAACAAACACATATATACACACAAACAAAAACAATAATAATGCAGATTTAATTTTTAATTTTTTTATTTATGTGTACACAGTGCCTGCTTATCTCTATGTGCACCGTGTGCATACAGGTGCCAGAGGTGTGGGCTGTATCCCCTGCATTCTGACCTAATGTGATGCTGGGAACAGAATCTAAGTCCTCTGCAAAAATAACAAATACTCTTAACTGCGTGGTACAAGGCATTAAACTTTGCACATGCTTGCCAGTCAAGTACCCTACCAAGGAGCAACATGAACAGTCGCTTTATTGATGTAATTTTGAATTATGAAGCAGGTCCTACTAAACTGCACAGGCAAGGCTTAAACTCGTGATCCTCCTGCCTCGGCCTCCCAAGCAGCTGGATTACAGAGCCACACCTCCAGGACAGCAAACAAGAGTTTCTAAAGGTGAAATGAGGTCTGTGTCTATCTACCCTGGACATGCCCAAGCTCATTTAGAGGTGAAGTGGAGATGGCTATTCTAAGGTCTGTGTTTATAGGGATGGATAACAAGGGCGGTGTCCATGCAGGGTCTGGCAGGTCCATGCTGTCTGTGTGGTGAGATCTGGTCATCTTTGCTACAAAGCTCTGTTTTCCAGAGCTCTTGAAGTGTTTTTTTTTTTTTTTTAATAGCACATGGGAGTGAGAACCAGCTGACTCCAAGTCTTGTCCACTCTATTGTGTTCACAAAGGACTCCATTTGACGACTTTCACGTCAGCAACTGAAGCCTCTGTCAGGGGACTCATGCAAAATAAGCGCCTATATCAAGGACCCCAGAAAGAAAGATTTCCCTTGATGAGGGCAGGATCCACATTGCCTCAGGTACCCGCCCTTCCAAATGGTGATGGGGCATCGGCTCCACCACAGCCTGCCCCGGCCACCGTGTACCTCCTAGTTCTGTTTGACTCTAGGAAGAATGTGTCTGCTTAGTTTAATCTGTGTATTCTCGGTGTATTTGTGTGAGATCCCACCCAGGCAGGTAGGGTCTTGGACACCCTCATGGTCCTGTAACTACTAAAGGGAACAGGAGCACCGGGCAGTTAGCCTAGGGTGCCTGTAACACTGCCTTCCTGTGACTAGTGGTGCTGAGCAGGATGTGTAGAAAGGAGACACCCAGGGAGGAGGTCTGTGGCCCCAGGCTGCCACACTTTCTCTTCCTCTCTCTGACTGGAGAGGCAGCTTCAAGCCTCCTCCTTCCTGCTCTGCGGCTCAGCTCAGTCAGTTCTGCTTTCACTCTTGCCTACAGCAAACCTTCTGCATGACTTCAGGTTTGCCTCCACCAGGAAGTCCTCCAGGCCAGTGCCTTCCCCAGCTGTTTCCTCTTTAGGGTTTCTATCTTTCTGGGCCCTGTACACTTCGTAATACCACTAGCATTTGTCTTCTCTATGAACTCTGTGACTGACTTTTTGTGCTTTTCAAGGTCTCATCGGGTACCATTTATGTGTAGTCCTGACACTATTGTCACAGTACTATTCGAACAGAGCTACCTGGAGCCTACAATGATTAGGACAGATGAGCCCTGGATGGAAAATGGCCCTGGGCCTTGAGGCCCTATCAGTCCTGCCTGGGACCACTAGCGTCACCCTGCACAGATAAAGGATATTTGCATAGACCAGAGGGGAGCATCTCAGCCTAACTGAGTAAACGATTACACAGTGATGGCTCTGGAAGAACAGCATCATGTTCGTATAGGACACACTGTCCTCTGCTCAGATTAGAAGGAAAGGCCCTGCCTCAGCACCACAGGGGTGAGTCAACTTCCACAGACATTTAAAAGTCTGCATTTGAATTGCTTTGCTTTTCTTGATGACAGGATAGCTTGGGCAAACCTCAAAACTTCTTCAAGTGAGAGAGATAGGAAAAATGAAAGCTGCAACTGTGTGCTAAGTGGCTTGTATGGCTTGGGGCTAGAGGGCAAGCTTGAGTGCTGCTGAGGAAGCTGTGAGGAGTCTTCAAGTTGATAAGACTCCAGAGGGCCTGGCCTCTGGCCCAGAGAGGGGGACTCTTCTCCCTCTGTTGTAGGCTGGGTGCCTGGCGAAGCAAACTCATAGGTCTACTTTCCTAGAAGGCTCATTTTTCCAGGTTTTACCCTAAAGCCAAATATGCCAGAAAGGATTTTTCGGATTAAAATCTTGGAGCTTGCACAATTAAAGAGACACTTCTAGTCAGTGCTGCTCTCATGAGAATTTTCTCTGGGGCATCAGGAGGTGGGGATGCTGATTAAGCTATGTCCACTTCCTTCCTACTAAAGTCCCAATGACAACCAATGTTTGACCCACCAAAGCTCCTCCACCTTCCATGAACCCATGAACAGGAGGTTGTTGACCTGAGTGTGGGTGACCCCAAAGTAGCCACTTTGAAGTCTTCACCTAGCATGGATGATGGCTTCCTTTCGACTATATAGGGGAAGTCCTCTACCCCTAATCTTTCCCAAACTGTAGGTATTCTAGCTCTTTCCCCAAGACCCAGGAGCCACATGCACTTACGGTAGAATGGCCTGGAGGAGCAGTTAAATACTCAGGCGAGGGTCCCATGACCCTCCAGGCTCTCTCTTATGAGGGAACACAGTCTATCATCAACAAACCCAACTGGGATTGTCTGCAAACAAGCACACCTGAACTCGTGCACACAACGCCTGTTTGGCGGAGAGGAAAGTGCTGTGCAGTAGCAGTCCATGAAAGTGTGTGTGCATTTCCACCCACACAAGTCTGGATAAGATGAGGGCACTGCTGGGATATAGATCCCAGGTATAGGCTTTCCAGATTCCAAGCCAAGAAACAGATCACTAAGCCCTGGAACTGCTCTCAGGGAAGGCTGTGCTGTGCACTTCTGAGTTTCTGAATCCCAGCTAGAATCTGAGCAGTTGGCAACACACACACACATATGCAGCAGGAAGGCAGCCATGGCATTGGGAACCAACCCACTCAAGCCAACCTCTAATCCCCTGATCTGGGGGAACCTTTTTAATGTGACACAAGCTGGGTCAAGAAACCACTGGTCTCACGAAGTGTGAGAAGGTCAGGGTCATTCCGGGTTGTAGTCAGCCTACCAGTTGTTCCCATGGTGACGTTGGCAGAAAGGACTAGAGAACTAGCCAGCCTGCAGAATAGGCTTTGCTTATTAGTTGGCGATGGTGGGCAAATTACCAACTTTTAAAGCCTTGGTTTCTTTATCTTTGTTCCCCTAAGTGTGTAGCATACATGTGATCGTATCCATGTTTACATGTATGGGGGTGCTCCTGTGTGAGCATGTACAATATCCACGGCTGAAGGAGGCGGTGATAGACCTTGTTTGGCTGGCTTCCTCCTCCCATTTTGATCACACCTGGGCTGCCAGCCCGTCGAATGGTACCACCCACATTCAGTCTTTGGCTCTCCGTTACTATGTCAAATGTCTCTGGGAATGCTGTCCCAGATACACCCAGAAGTGCACTTGACACAGCTCTTAGGCACCCCTCAATCCAATTAAGTCGACAGTGAAGATCTGCAGACATGCTGCTTTCTCTCCTTCTGTCTTGGGAGGAGGAGAAGGCCTGCAGGGACTGTAAGATGTGGGAGGCAGGAAGTTTTGAGGTGAGCTGGGTTACGCTCTGAATTGGGGGAAGACGTATAGCCCAGGATATTTGGTGATGAAAATCAAACTCTAGCGGGTGGAGTAAAGCACAGGACAGATGTGTTTCATCAACTTAACCCATGCTAGGTGTGGGGACAGGGGAGGGCTGAGTTAATGTGGGAGAGGGGTTGTAGTCTGCCCCTACGCAGGTCAAGTCCTAGCCACACAGTCATCAGAGCAGAGGGACCCTCACCTGAGAAACCTACTCCGTCAGACTGGTCTGTGGGCAATTCTGTAGAGGAAAGTTTCTTTATCAGTGATTGCAGTGGGAGGGCCCATAGGCCTGGAGGTGGTGCCAACCCTGGGGAGGTAGTCCTGGGTGGCATGTAAACACAGGCTGAGCAAGCCATGAATGAGCCAGCCAATAAGAATGGCCTCTGCTTCTGTTCTTGCTTCAAGCTCCTTGTCTGTCTTCTCTCGCTGACACACTGTAGCATCAAAGTGCAAGCCAGAAAGGAGTTCTTTCCTCTCTTCAGGATACAATGTTTCAACTCTATAGTAATTTCTACACAGCAGTCCTGAGGGTGGCTATTGTGCTTGCAAGGTAAGCGCTTTACAGACTAAGCAATCTTCCTAGCCCCAAGACAGGAAATTTCTAGTGTGTGTGGGGGGGCGGGGGAGGTTCTGGGGGTGGTGGTGCAGATTAACCTGCATGGTGTACAACAGCATTCCTAAACAATCAGCAAAACAACATTAAAACACCCGCCCCATTGCTTCTGAGACAGAGGGTAGGGATGCTGGCTTGTGTCTAGGACTGAAATGCAGAGGTAAGGAGGTGGAACACAACAGCTTTGAGAATGGTTATGATAGAGACGCAGTAGGAGGGAGCCTCCGAAGAAGTGTTGTTCTAGTCCAACACGAGGGGAAATCCCAGTGGTGAGAAACAAGTGAGACTCATCTTTCTCCTATTGGACATGTTTGTGGATCATGGAGAGCCTGAGAATCCTTGTAGAGGGAATCTCAACAGAGAGCAGTTACCCTGCTACTGCGGGGAACGCTAGGACAGGGTTACCAAGGAGGGAGGCGAGGCTAGAGATCTGGAAGCTGGAGGCACTTGAGTTACATGTAGATGCGTGGGTGGAGTGAGCCTCTGTCAATCACATCTCATCATTTCACCAGGACACTTTTGCACACTGCTGAGGTAGCACTTCAAACCAGTCACAGCACTGGACAAAGGCAAACAAGGTTTCTACAGCAGGGCTGGGCCTGGGACCTAGGGCTGGTGAGACACTTGTAACTTTAATTTTTTTTTTCAAATGCCTACTTTTAATGATGGTTCTTAAATACTTTAACCTCCCTCTAACTCACCAGAGGTAGTGGGAGAGAAAGCATATGGGGGAAGTGGTCCTGTTTAGAAAGTTCTTTGAAGCAACTCCTAGCTGTGTTGTCTGGAAATTGGCAGGTTCATGGGTTAGCAGGCAGCAGCAGTTAAATCTATTCACAAAAACTTCACGGATACACTGGCAGCCCAGTTCAGTAGACTCACGATAGCAAACCCGAATTAGCAACAGTGGCACTACCTAGCATAGACAGCCAGGCCTCAGCCTCGGCACGAGTCAGCAGGAGGGACCAGGAGAAACATCAGGAGAAGTTCTCTCTCAGGGAAACGAACAAAGACATAAGACCCACAGTGCTGCACAGCTAGCTCTATAAGCCAGCCTGGCTCAGCCTCTGTCACTGTCCTTTTATACTCTTTCCAAACACCACGTGATCTTACCTCGGCGCGTGCATCAGCTGACATCACTCTGCCAATCAGCCCGAGTCTGTGGAAGCGGCAAGAAACTGCAGCACACCACCGAAAGTTTGTTGGCGTGTTTCCCTCTACGGAGTCCTGACAAATGCAGCTCAACTATGCAGTGTACGCTGGACCAATACATTCAAGGTTAGCAAAGAACCTTTCATCATGCGTCATGCTCTAGCAGAATATTCTCTTTCCTGTGTCTGCCTCATCGAAACGTTCCTTCACATGTTTGCCCCAGCAAAACATCAGCCAATTGACTTTCCTAAAAACCCTTAACTTGCCATTTCTGACACTCTCCTGCCCGGGGCTCTGCTTGCTTACCTGGGCTGGGTCACATGGCTGTCCCCACCCCCACCCCACCCCTCCCCGTCCCTTAGCTTGCAGTTCCCACCTAGGCTGGGGGCAGGGCTTGCTGCATTAAGCTTACAGAAAGCTTACAGAGTTGTTGGAATGGCAGCCTCCTTCCTGTTCCTCACTTCCTCCCCTGCCTGGAAGCTTGTGGGAAGTGGAATCTTCTTTCTCTTTCTCCATCCCATCTCCTCCAGCCCTACATCTCCACAATCTTTAAAAGAAATTCTATGTGGGCGTGAATGAGTAGATATGCACAAACGTGCACATGCATGTGGAGGTTGTATGTGAGTAGATATGCACAAATGTGCACATGCATGTGGGGGTCGTATGTGAGTGGGTGCAGTAAAGAAACTGCTGACATGATTGTTCTATGGTATGGCTTAGGGGAAAGTTTTTTTTTTTTTTTTTTAATTGTAGATATGAGAGAGAGAACAGCCAGAGATCCGGAAGAGTCCAGAGCAGAAGAGTCCAGAGCAGAGAGAGGGAGAAGTAAACTGAACATGGCCAGGGCTATCTTCAAGAGAGCGAAGAAGACCAGGGGCTAGAGATTAGAGATCATAATGAGAATGGCAGGTCTACAAGGAGGGCGAGCATCTGTTGGGAGGGAGGGGACAGGAGATGAGCAGGGGCTTTGAGACGTAGAACAAGTACTTATGACACTGAACTACAACCACAGGTATATGCCAATGGAGAGCCACAGGTCCCTCTGCCAGAGGTAAGAGAAATGGTTCCAGTGGCCTCTCAAGTTCCCAAGGAAGGCTGGCTTTTATTTAGCCACCAGGAATCTTCCTACGTAGTTCAGGCTGAGATCATTTCTGCATAGTTGGACTGGCTTCTGGAGTTTGAGGAGTTAGAGCTTCCTTTCGCTCTAACAGGGGTCAGAAGACGACATTGACTCTCAGGTGCTATCTATCTTGTGTTTTGAAACAGTGTCTCTTCCTCGGCCTGGAACTCGCCAAGTAGGCTGAGCTGGCTCAACCCCCAGAGACCTACCTGCTTTCACTTCCCCAATGCTAGGGTTACAAGTTCATGCCAACCGCTACGCCCAGCTTTTTTTTTTTTTTTTTTTTTTTTTTGTGGGTCCTGGGGATTGAACCCAGGTCCTTGTGCTTGTCTTTATGGGGTGGATATTCCTAAGCCCCATTATTTATCTTTTAAATGAAAAGGCTGTGTTTTGAAACATATCACTTCACTATTTCTTTCTCTAGCATATTTTAGTTCTTGTAGAAGTATGATCTCTTTTCATTTGGGGAACTACAAGCTTGCAGAAGCCTGCTGGTCATGGCAGTTGAGCTAGTGTGTGTGTGTGTGTGTGTGTGTGTGTGTGTGTGTGTCTGTCTGTCTGTCTGTCTGTCTGTCTGTCTGTCTCTATCTCTCTTCTCTTTCTCTTACACACACACACATACACACACACACACACACACACACACACACACACACACACACACACACACACACACACACACACACACACACACACAGGCCCTCAACACCTCCCAGGAGGGGCCATCTGTTGATAGTGTTGTGGTGATTGTGTTTTGGGAGCCCTGTACTAGGGCCAGGACTGCAGAAGACAGAGATGGGAGGCTTGTCATCCTCAGGGCAGTGCTGATCGTGGTAATGACCCTGCAAAGCAGGAAGAGGGCACTGTGGAATCAACAAGCTTTGAAACTGTGGGCGGGGCCGGCCGCTCAACTTCAAGGAGTCAAGTTGGACCAACCCATCTGGTTGGTTGGCTACAAACGGCTGAGGTGACTCAGCACCACTTCTACCATCAGCTGATGGCTTTTAGGACCCTGTGCCACAAGATCATGGTTCCATTTGATCGTCACAGTCATACGCCAGTCTTACAGGTGGGAACGTTGAAAGCCGTTTAAGGTTAAGATCATTTGGCTAGCAAACTGCAGAGCTGACAGTCCCAACCACTGACCCCAAAGCCCAAGCCACAAGCCACTTTGCTGTGCTGTGCCAGAGCTGAACTGGGCAATCAGCATGGTTCCCACAGGAAGGGGGGTGGTGGGGGGTGGAGTGGGTGGTGGTGGGGAGTGGGTGTAGAGGGTGGGAGGTAGGTATATCACATAGCAGCTCTACCCAGGTGTCAGTTGCCATTTCACAAGAAGTTCTGCTCTGGTTTCTGCCCACTAGACCTGGCCAGGATGTGGAAATTTACCATCAGGTTCCAGCTGACCTTGAAGGTTGCAGGTTCTCTACAAGGGTGAGGCTGGAAGCCTGTGAGTCTGAGCTCAAGCCCAGATTGGTGAGGGCTCTTGGGTTACCTACCTAAGGTGTGGACACTTCCTGCTCATCTGCAAGGCCAGGGTGGATGATGTGACAGGTGTCTCTGCTCTGGCATAGGGAAAGGTGGAGCATGCAAACTAGGACAGCTTCTTCACATAAGCCCGAGGCTCCTCTATCCATAGGATACCGGTAACCAGAGACTGGGTTGACATGACGGGGTTGTGGGTAGTGATGGGGTGCCCTTTGGGAGAATGGGGAAGCCATGGTTAGATCTTGTCAATCTGAGCTTCCTGCCCCTCCCTCACATGGGCAACAGAACCGAGCTGCTAGAATCAAATGCGGCAGAAGAGGAAGTTTTAGATGACTGTCTGGTATCTTCATTTGCAGATCAGGAAACTGAGGTTTGAGGGCAGCTATGACTCATAATAGGTGACAAGTCACTGAGGGTTGAGTTGAGCAAGCCCCTAAACCCCCACACCCACTGCAGATACACAGCCTTCCTTCATGGGGGTTGGGGTGGGGAGTGTCTAGTCTTCCCCCTGTCCCCTGGAGACAGCTCCCCCTACAGGCCAAGGCATACACTGCCCTTGGCCAGGAGGCTGCTTGCTTGCCTGGGCCTGGGCACCTCAGCTGCATGGTATCTGCTTATATGTCAGGTGGCCTCCCCCAGAATGCTGCTCATCTTGTATTATGTGGGAACATTTCACCTTCTCTAGTAAGTGCGCCTCAGTTTCCTACTGGAAACGATCCCGTCTCCCATTCCCACAACCCTCACCTCTCTGTCTCTGTCTTTCTGTCTGTGTGGGCACACCTCAGTCCCCCCCGCGTCTCTTATTCTCTCTGTCTCTCTGTCTATTTCTTTCTGCATCTGTCTCTTTCTCTGTCTGTTGGTCTGTCTGTGTCTCTGTCTCTCTCTGTGTCTCTGTGTCTCTGTCTCTGTCTCTCTCTCTCTCTGTCTCTATCTCTCTCTCTCTCTTGCATACACACACACACACACACACACACACACACTGCATATTCCTCCAGTTCAGACCCGAGAAATCTAGACTGCAGAATGTTTGAGACTGGTGCCTCCTGACTTCTACACTCTCCATATACAGGGGCCAATCTGTTTCTTCAGAACCATCTTTGTGATCCTGGAATGGCTTTCCCGGAGTTATACAGTGCTCTGCCTGTGCTGCTGTATGAAGGGCCCACCTGTGTGCCCGCCCTGCACCTCAAGTGAGGCGGACGCTTGATAAATGGACTGTGGCTTCAGTGCAACCATAACACACAGAACTGCTCACCTCTTTCCTCCCCCGCTTCCTTTCTGAAGCCTCCCTTCCCTCCCTGATTCCGCTTTGAACCCCCTTCAATTTCCTGCCTTTTCCACTGAATTTTTCATTGGGAAGAAGCACGTTTAAAGATGTGAAGCACACACTTTGCTGGGTCTCAGCTTTGATGAATCTTTGATGCTGAGGCTGAGGAGGCGATGCACCAGGCTGAGGAAGGAGGGAGGGGTGGAGTAGAGGCCCACAAGGACATTATCCTCCTTCCCTGCAGCTCCCATGGGGAGTTCATATGCCTGCCACCTTCCTAGCCTAGCAGTGTTCTGCAGTGGAGACCTGAGTTCGGCAAACAGGAGCGTGTGTGCTGCGTGTGTTTGTGCGTGCGCGTGTTTGTGTGTGTATGTATGTGTGCATATGTGTGTGTATATGCGTGCATGCGTGTGTGTGTGTGCATACATGTGTGAATGTGTGTGTGCATGTGTGCGTGTGTGCGTGTATGTGTGTGCATGTGTGCACGTGTGTGCATGTGCGTGTGTGCATGTGTGTGTGTGTGCTCATGTGTGCATATGTGCGTGCGTGCGTGTGTTGAATAGAAGAGACTCCAGCTTGAGATTGTACTTTGTCTGGCTGGCTATGGCATCTCTGATTCTATGTACTCTGTTCTGAGCCCCTTCGTTTCCCCTCACATCTCCTTGAGCTTTGAGATAATGCATTTTCTGGGCAGGCACAGTCCCTTCAGTATGAATCCTAACCACACCCAGAGGACCTAGCAGCAGACCCTCCCTGGCTTCAAGGATTGATAACCACTGTTGTATTATACATACAACAACAGAGGTTGATGGAGGGACAGAGCCCTGGCCCTTGGCAGTGAATGACTGGCTCAGAATGCTGATCCGACCTGAATGCTGGATGTGAAACTCTGACAGCCTTTGTGTGGGGAGATGCTCCTCTAGGCATAGGGATCTGGTCCAGATCTTTGATGTGGTGGGGGCCACCCTCACCCTTAATTGCTGCTCTGTGTAGCATCTCTCAGGGTCAAAGGGCCGTCACCAGGGAGGCAGAGGTGACACATCCCTGTAATTTACCACATCTGCTTTTTACATGGTAGACCTGAACTAGACAGTAGGCTGCCCCACCCCCGCCCCACATATGGAGCAGATATGTAGCTCGCTGTTCAAGCAGGTCCCCCAGAAACTAGAGTGGGGGCTGTCCTTGAATCTGTTGCCTGCCTGTGGATCCCATTCCCCTAACTGAGCTGCCTTGTCTGGCCTCAGTGGGAGAGGGTGTGCCTAGTCCTGCAGTGACTTGATGTGTGGGGTGTCTATATGTGTGTAGAGGGTGATACCCAGAGTGGGCTCCCCCTTCTCAGAGAAGAAGAGGAGAGGTGTGAGGGGGTTCTGGGAGGAGAAAGAAGGCTGCTATTAGAATGTAAAGTGAATAAAAATAATTTAAAAAAGAAACCATTATTTTGGGCCTGTGGCTGATCCTCCCACTTCTCTGCTCCTTTACTTGTTCCCTTTGACTCTCTGTCTACTGAATGAGACCTTCCTCCAATTGCTTTTGTCGAGTATTTATTTGTTCATGTCAAGGAGAAAAAGTTTGTCAAGGTAGAGAAAGTTTGTACCAGGAGTGGGGTATTGCCATAACCATGTGGTTTAAGACCTTTGGGACTGGCTTGTCTCCTGAGGGGAATGTGGAAGACTTTGGAACTTTCAGGTAGAGAAGTCCTAGATACTACTAACGCTGGGCCCAGCATCCCTCACACCGAGGCTCCAATGCAATGCACATTGGTTGTTTCTAGAAGAAGATTCTTAGATGGGGAGACTCTCCCCAGTAGCATGGCACTGCTCTGCAGAGCTCTCTTAGCTGGATCACTCCCAAGTAACTAGTGCCAGCATGCATGTCCCTTTGCACCCACTCAAGTTCTACTGGCTGAATCGAGTGCAGCAATGGACCTCACAGTAACGAGACCCTGAGGTCCTTTCCCAGGCAAGGGTGTGCAAAGCAGCCACTCCCTTCTCTAACTGCCTTGCAGAGGTCTCACAGACTGACCAACTGAGATTTGTCCCTCTATTTTGGGTGAGCCAGACACCTTTAAAAACCTCTCTCTCTCTCTCTCTCTCTCTCTCTCTCTCTCTCTCTCTGTGTGTGTGTGTGTGTGTGTGTGTGTGTGTGCACTCTCGATTTCCACAATAGCACTACTCATTGACCACACATGATTATAAATTATGTTAATCAGATTGCTTTTCCATTACCATTTGAAGAGGAGGAAGTGGGAACTGAGGGTGAGTACATGCCTAAGACAGGGCTTAAACCTTTTGCACCCTAAAGAAAGGGGTGTGCTCATCTTCACAGGAAGAATTAGACAGTGGCTGAATATTTGACGCTACAGGATATTAAGCAACTTCAATGTTTTTCAGAGTTGATGGACCATTTGATTTTATGGTCATATATACTGAGGAATCGACTTCAGGAAAATCATAGACAAGATGGCGGGGGTCAGGGGCGGCGGTGGTGTTTAAAGCCGTATCAGAGATTGTCTGATGTCAAGTCCAAATAAATTTTGAAACTCCTTTTTGGTTGTGAGCCTAGCCTTTAATGGCTGAGCCATCTCTCCAGCCCGAAACTCCTTTATAAAATGAAACTCAAATACATTTTAAAATCAGATATTCAGGACCAGCAAGGAGACTTATCAGGAAAAAGCATTCGCTTTGGAAGGCTGGTGACCGGAGTCTGATCTCTGGAACTTCTGTGGTAGAAGGAAAGAACCCATTCCATAAAGTTCCTCTTACTCCCACATGACAAGTGGCATGTGGGCCATTACACAGGTACATGTGAGGATACACATGGTAAGAAGTAAGCTGAACATTCTAATATAGTACAACCCCACAATACACTAATTTGATACTTAGTTGCTGAGTAATGACAGTAAGAAATACTGTCTTTGTTTTCTATAATTAAATCATTATGTATCTATAAGAGCCACATTTTTTATGTACATTGAAAGCACCATAATTCAGCCAGATGTGTGATGCATGCCCTCAAACCCAGCACTAGGGAGGCAGAGGCAGAGACAGTGGGTCTCTCTCCCTGAGCTCCAGGCCAGGCGGGATCTACAGAGGGAGTTCCAGGCCAGTCTTCACACACAGCGAGACCACTTCAACACACCACGCACATGCTTGATGCTCAGAAGCAAGGCTCAGTGATGAGGTTTGAAGCAACATGGGTGAGTCTGGAGGTGAAGGGGCCAGCACCTTGTCAGACTGTAGTGTGGGTCTCCTGGAAGGAATTCCTAAGCAGGTGGTTGACAAACTTTAAAGACTAACTTTAACCTTCCATATCTAAGCCTCAGAACAAAGGATCCCTGATCCCTGTGCAAGTGAAGGGTGCCTGTCTGGGCTGTGCGGTGCCTCTCTCCTTGGACTGCCAGGGCAGTGGGGGAAGGGAACCCAGCTAGACAGTTCTGCTCTACAACCTCACCTCACCTCATACACACCCCTGAGCACCAGGAGAAGGCAGTGGGTGCAGCTAAACTGGGGCCAGTTCTATCTAGCTTCGATGCTGACCAGCTCAGGGCCCCACCTGAAGCCCCATGATGCATCTGTGTGGTAAAGGAGGGGAGATAGTAGGCTCTCTGGGAACATTTTGGAACCGATGCCTTGGCTATTTCCATTCATGTGTATGTATAAGAACACGTGTGTGTGTGTGTGTGTGTGTGTGTGTGTGTGTGTGTGTGTGTGTGTGTGTGTGTGTGTGTGGTGGTGGTCCTCAGGTCACAGCTGTGTTTTATTGAGACCGCATCCACCCCTCACGTTTCCCTGAAACTCGCCCATTGTGTATGAGATAGATACAGCTGGGCCTGCTGCGAGATAGAGACTGCTTGGAGAACTGGAGAATTGGAGTCTTTCAACCTCCTTGGGATTCTCCAGTTTCCTCGTCTGTACGCGGCTTGCCCCCAAAGAGAAGAAGCAAAGGCGTATGTGGAAGAATAAAAAATGTACCTGGATTTCTTTGACCTGAGCCTGAAGTAGACCCCCTCAGCCCTTCTCAGCCTCCACTTCTGCACCTGTTCCTTTTGGGCGAGCCATGTTTGTATGCCAACGAATGGCAGAAAGCCAGAAATGAGTACGATTTTTGAGCAGGGGTTGTCCTTGTTGAAGGAAGAGTGGCTCAAGGTAGCTTCTGACCCCAACACGTTGTGTAACGTTGGTCTGTTTGTGTGCAACAAGCTTCAAGCTTCCGAAACACCCTGACTGTGGTCAGATTCCTCTCCACCCGGTGCCTACATATGTCTACTCTGGAGACACAGTGACTGGTTAGGCCACTGTGCTGGTTAATTTTTGTCAACTTGACACAAACTAGAGACACCTGGGAAGAGGGACCCTCAGTTGAGGAGTTGCCTCCATTAGAGAGACGTACGTGTGTGTGTGTGTGTGTGTGTGTGTGTGTGTGTGTGTGTGTGTGTGTGTTGTGGGGGCATCTGGATTGATAATTGACATGGGAGGTCCAACCCACTGTGGGCAGTGCTACTCCTGGGCAGACGGCCCTGAAGCCTATAAGAAAGCAGGCTGATACCACCGGAGAACTGGCCCCGCCCCTTACCAGTGGTGTGGCTCTGGAGAGCTGGCCTTGGTAACATGGGCTAAGGAGAGCTGGCAGGCTGATCAACTCAGCTACCCCCAGGCCCACCCTGTTAGAGTTGGCTCACCCTAACATCTACCTCATCTGCGAATTGCTAGAGCATGTGGAGGGACCAGTCCTGCAGATCCAAAGCTGTAGGATCTCCATGACACAGGGCAACAACAGAGGAATCACGGTGAGGATCGAGTGATGGTGTAGCAGAAGCCAGATGTCTCGAACTAGACCAAAAACTCGTGGCAATGAGCATTTGCAAGTAAAGCTGTTTGGGCAAATGGGTTTGCTATATCACACAGTGTGACGCACTACAACTTCCACTGTGAGATTTTCTTTTTCTTTTCTTTTTTTTGATTTTAATGGTTTTCAGTTTTTGTTTTCTTTTGTGGGGAAGGTTATAAGGGTGGAGCAGCACTCCCCTATGGCTTCTGCTCCAGTTTCTGCCTTCAGGTTCCTGCTCTTGATAACTTTAACCTGTAAGGTGAAGTAAACCATTTTTTTTTCCACGTTGATTTTTGGTACAGTCTTTTGTCACAGTGACGAAAGAGCAAACTAGGATATTGCCCAGGTTCAGGAGGGGTCCTGCAGAACAGGCCTGAAATGTAGGCAGGTGGCCATCCCCTCAGGTGACTGAACTGTTGCTATATTTGGTGCAAATGGCTGCCGGGTTATGGAAGCCCCGCCCAAGTGGCCAGAGAGGTCCCGGGTGGGATACACATGGCTGGGACATCTGCTAGGTGAATGGTACAAGGTTATTTACAACAGACTAGTGCCTGGGGACTCCGCAAACATTTCTACTTGTGCTCTCTTCTCCTTTGACTTGAAGTGGGGGAAGTGCCCCCATTTCCCCACAGAACTGCACATAAGTTCTACCATTCGGATGTACACAGGGCCTAGGTGTCCATGCAGATGAGCCTGGCTGTCAGAAAATTCAAAATAGTGTTTCTTCTCCCTACCTGGCTTCTGAGGCAAAAATCCTTCCTATCCTTCCTCAGCGCCTGTAAGGCAGGTCCTAGGCCTACTGCAAACCTCTCCCACTCACATGCCCACCTGAGACCAACAGAGAGCATTTTCTTCCTGGCTGGGTTCATTAAGCCCCGGAATTTGGAGGTGGTAGAAAGAAATTTCCTCGTTTCATAAAAATTCAAACTAATGACACAGACAGCTGTGGCCATCTAGCGAATTCCTCTCTGGAGCAGAGACGCTTAGTTATACCTTTTCTTGGCAAGGGGGAGGGATCAGAAGAAATTGGAAGCAACTGATGGCAGAGTGGCTTGCTGAGTTTGGCAGCCTGCTGCTTCCTGAGAGTCATCGGCATTGGAGGAGTGTTACGTGCAGCCCCGGCACTCCCGTACTCCGCATTTCTCCCCGTTTGCACGGCAATTCTAATATGTGGATTCCTTGTTATATGCTGCAGGTGGGAAACGGATCTTCAGAGAGGTAAAGTAATTTACCTAAAGTCACCTGGTTATGTAGCTAGCACTCAGGCTTGCTACCTAAGGCACTCAGACCCGGGAGTGGGCCTTCTGCAATCACGATGGCTTCCCGGAGATGGGGACAGACCAGGAACATCCTTGCCTCTGGCTTTCAAACTGTGTCTACATGACACAAACTAGAGTCACCATGGAGAAGGGAGCCTCAGAGGAGAACGTGCCACCATCAGACTGGCCTGAGTCTCTCTGTGGACTATTTTCTTGGTTGCTAATTGATACAAGAGAGCTCAGCACGCTTTGAACAGTAACAGCCTTGGGCAAGCGGTCCTCGGTAGTATAAGAAAGCTATCAGAGGGGCACGGTGGCACACGCCTTTAATCCCAGCACTCAGGAGGCAGAGGCAGGAGGATCTCTGAGTTCAAGATCAGCCTGGTCTACAGAGCAAGTTCCAGGACAGCCAGGGCTACGCAGAGAAACCCTGACTCACAAAACAAAACAAAATGATACAAAGTTATCAGAGAAAGCCAGCCGAAGCTGGGCAGTGAGCGGCTCCCCTCCAAGTGCTCTGCTTCAGCTCCTACCTTGAGTTTCTGCCCTTGGCTTCCCATGATAATGAACTCTTAACCTATAAGTCAAAACACACTCTTCTCTTCCCAGGTTGTAATAGAGAAAACTAGAACATAGATGGACCGTTTCATCCCCGGATCTGAATGGGCATCAGTTCAGAAGTGGGTGGTATACTATTGTTCAAGGTGGTCCCCAAGGACCTGATTTCAGCACCCAAAAACCATGCCCTTAAGTTTGTGCTTTAGGGGAAAAAAGAGTTGGGACTTTTGGAGTTGACATAGGGGAGTGGATCTTGGGGTATGCATTAGCTTCTCAATGATATGTCAGAGGAATGTTACATCTCCTGCATGTGTTTGCGAGTGTGTGCGTGCATGCATGTGCATGCGTGTGCATGTGTGTGTGTAGGCAGGTCAGGGATTAGCACTGGACTTCTCCTTCAATTGCTCTCTATCCTACTTTGAGATGGGTGGGCTCTTTCACTGACCCTCGAGCTTGGTAATTGGTCAAGGCTGAGTGATCCTGCTGTCTCTGCCTCTCCAGTGCTGGGGTTACAGGCCTATGGGACTGTGCTTGGCTTTTGTTTCCTGAGGGTTCTGGGGCATGGCATGCAGGGCTTCACGCTTTCATGGGAGCCAACTCCCTAGAATG
Organism: Rattus rattus; assembly: GCF_011064425.1. Lineage (NCBI taxonomy): Eukaryota > Metazoa > Chordata > Mammalia > Rodentia > Muridae > Rattus > Rattus rattus. Next base: position 55,305,464 of record NC_046161.1, read on the forward strand.
CCCCTACTCACACTTCATGGTCATCACTGAAAAATGGGACTAAGGGAAGTTACATCTTGGGAGCAGTGGAAAGATCAGTGAGGCACTAGGTACATAGACAGCCTCGTTCCAGGGTCTGGTGCACAGGAAGCATTCGGCACATGGGCGAGCATCAACCTCTGGCTTCCACAGGCACGTGCAGCAGGTCCACACGCCTGCAGACACACACACACACACACACACACACACACACACACACAGAGAGAGAGAGAGAGAGTCAGTTTTCTATCTTTGTGTGTCCCAAGCCTGTATGCTGCCAAGATTCTCACACCAGTTGTGTTAGCTCACTCCTCAGCCAGCATCTGCTCTCCCTCATAGCCTGGGAAAAGGCACATGAGGGTTTAACTACCTCTAAAGAGGGAAAGGCTGCCCACTTGGTGCTCTCTGGAGGCCCCTCCCAGGGGTTTCTGGTACTGTCTGTCCTGGGGTACATTTTAGCTGCAAGCTTTAGAGTTCTCTGGGTGAGGCTTTGGGGGCTGTGTTTCACCTCCAGGCAAGTCTGTGTTCTGTCTCCTCTGACATGCATTCACCCCTCCTCCCTTCTGCCCCTGGATCCCAGCTGGAAAACTGGCTCCTGGTTTCCCTGGTTTCTCAATAGACGCTATGCCCCACAGTGAATGTTTCATTAAATTCAACAAACACATGCTGTGGACCAGACACCGCACTAAGGGGTAACCCCACTAAGGAGCTCACAGTCTAGGGGACAGGAAAGAAACAGGCAGTAGTATGGGTGTGGTCTGAGTGGAGTGAGGGTGTGAGAACCCAGCCTGAAAGGTCAGAGAGCATCCCCTGGGGAAGGGATGTTGAAGCTGAACACGAGGGAGGACCAGTTAGAGATAAATGGTCTCCCCAAGTATCCCCCTTCATGCTATTGTGGGCTACTGACTTTGCTGACGGCTCAGATACCAGTGTACCGTTTCCTGTCTTTGTGGCTGTGGATAGCCTCAAGCCAGGCGTGTCTTCTCAAAGCCTCAGGCTGGAGGGTTGGAGAGGAGGAGGGAGGGAATGTGTCCTCAGTAATGTCGTGTCCACAGACCCTGCTTTGAATAACTCCACTTCAGGAGGGGACATGCTCCCCAAGGACCCTACCTGTGCCCCTAAACAACACTTGTGCCGGAGAACAAAGGGGGGTGAGCTGTGTGCTTTGTGCTCTTCTGCTGTGAGGCTGCCACCTCTCTAGGGAGGCGAGTCACTCACATAGGAAAGTCTCCGGTCACCAGGGCAATGGCTGAGGTGCTCGAGTGCCTCTGCGCATGCCACAGACTTTGGATCCCCAGAACAATCTGAATCCACATCAATGCCTGCTGGGTATGGTGACCAGTTTAGTTCTAACACTGGGACAGTGGAGCTGGGATCCTCAGAGCCAGCTAGATGAACTAGACTGGTCCATGCTGGCGGACTCAGGTTCAATTGAGAGATTGTCAGTGAATAAGGTGAAGAATGACAGGGATGGGGGAGTGGGGGAGGGGGGGTGGAACTCCCGATGCCCGCTTTGGGCTCCACACCTGTGGTCGCATACACTCATACACACATTTTAAAAAGAGACTTGGGGCTGGGGAGGTGGTTCAGTAGTTAGGAGCACTGACTGCTCTTCCAGAGGTCCTGAGCTCAGTTCCCAGCAACCACATGGTGGCTCACAACCATCTGCAATCCGATGCTCTCCCTCTTCTGGTGTGTCTGAAGACAGTGACAGGAGAGAGAGAGAGAGAGAGAGAGAGAGAGAGAGAGAGAGAGAGAGAGAGAGAGAGAGAGAGAGAGAGAGAGAGACAGAGAGAGAGAGAGAGACAGACAGAGAGAGAGACAGAGAGACAGAGAGACAGACAGAGACAGAGAGAGAGACAGAGAAAGACAGAGAGAGGCAGAGACAGAAAGACAGAGACAGAGAGACAGAGTCAGACTCATGTCCCCATGAGGCCCTGTCCTATTAGGTACCAGTTAACTTCCTGAGTTAGGTGCACAGAGTTGAGGAAGCCCTAGTGGAGATCTGGACCAGATGAGAGGCAGGTAACAGGACAGGAACATTCCCTATCATCAGTGCAAGGGGGTCGACTGGCATTTAGAGTTTCTAATGTGCACAGGGCTCTGGGACAGCTGAGAAGGAAATAGCTAAAGAAGCCACCCTGGTATCCGGGAAGCAGCTGTGCAGAAAGAAAAACGAATCTGCAAATACAAGGCTACTACCAGCTGTGTGAGGTAGTAAGGACAGTAGCCAGATCAGAGAGTGACAATTATAAAGCAGGCAAGCCAGCTTCAGATCTCAGGCCTGTCACAGCCAGCTGGGGCATCCAGGGCAAGTTCCCAGCATCATTCAACGTCTGCTCCTTCTCTGGCCAGTGGGGATCCTTTCAGAACACAATGTGGGGACATTCTGAGGATGAAGCGCTTGATGAATTCGGGGCTGTGCCAGCTCAGAATCACTGGGCAGCGCATGATGGCAACATGCAGAAGGGAAAGCTACAAACCCTGGCAGAGGGCTCAGGCAAAGCGCTGCTAAGTGAGGGAAGAGCTCAGAAGCCAGAAGGAACAGAGACTGATCTGAATAAGCTAAGAGCGTATTGCAGCATGAGCTGTGGTTAGACGGCATTAATGCATGGGTGTGACTCAGATGAAGGGCTAGAGGTGAAAGAGATGGCAGTGGAGTGGGGCTGAAGGTGACACCCTGATGAGATCTTAACAGGGGTGGCTGATAAGCTTCAGTCATGCTTTTACTCCCATGATGCTCCTGCACCAGACATTGCTAGCCAACCACAGAACTCTCCCTTGTTGAGCAGAGTATGGTTTTCAAGTACCATCCTTGAATGTTCTGGGAGGCAGTACTAGCCGATGGGCACCAGCTTCCTTCTCTCCATCCCCTTCCATGACCTCAACCTCCTCTTCTTTACACCCTCCTTCCCTCCCCCCTCACCTCTTCCTTTCCTTCTTCCTTCTCCTCCTTTCCTCCCCTGTTTTCTCTCTTTTGTGTAGAGCTTTTTAAATTAGTGTATATTGATTATACAAAATGATGGATGTCATCGAGGGAATTTCACGTATGATGTGATGTCCATTGATCATATCAATACTCTCTAATGACCAGTCCTACTCTCCTTTTCCTGGTGCCCTTCTTCCTTAATGGTCCTCTTTCTTCTTTCATATACTATTTATTTATTGTCTATATGAGGAAGCACACATTATCTTTCGCTGCCTGCCTTATTGTGCTAATCTCAATGATCTTTGGTCCCATTCATTTTCTGCAAACATTTTTTCTTCATGGCTGAATAACACACACACACACACAGACCTAGACACACATGCAGACAGATACACACATGCACGCATACAAAGACACATACACACAATTACACACAGACACATGCACACACTGAGACACAGACACACACATGCATACACACAGGCACACACATAGACAAACACACACATGCATACACACAGAGACACACACATTTTCTTTATCCATTCAATCTGTTATTGGGCACCTAAACTGTTTCCATACTTTGGCTCCTTTGCATTGTGTTGTGAGAAACATGGCGTGCAGGTGTCTCTGCCATAACTGACTTGGATTCCATCTGGGGGTTTAGCTGGTTCATGTACTAATTCTGTCTTTGGCTTTTGAGGAACCTCCATGCTGACTGATCTAACAGTCTAACAGGGTTAGGCTGACTTGTATTCCTATCAGCAATACACAAAGACTCCCCACTCCCCACTCCTACCCTCCCTCACCAGCATTTGTTGTTTCCTGGCAGCCATTCTGACTGCAGCGTATGGAATCTCAGTGTGGTTTCCATTCCCCTTTTCCTGATGACTAAATATTCTGACCCTTTTCCTCTCATAATTGTTGGTCATTTTTCCTTTGAGAAATGCATATTCAGTTTGGGTGCCCATTTTTTTGATTTGGATTGCTTGGTTGGTTTGAGTTTTATTTTTAATTATGTGTGTTATGTGTGTGTGTGTGGGGGTGGTATGCACATGGGTGCAGTGCCTGCAGAGACCAGGAGAGGGCACCAGGTCCCCTGACGCTGGAGTTACAGGTGGTTGTGAGCCACCCACCCACATGGGTGCCGGCAAGCCAGGGGCTCTGCTTCGAGAGCTGCCAGTACACGCCCTGCCATCTCTCACGGCCTTGCTTGATCTTCCGATGTTTGCTTTTTTTGAATTAAAAAAGATCCTAAACACCCCAGCAAAACCAAACCAAACCAAACCAAAAACCAAAAATCCCCAAATACAACAAATAAAAAGTCCTAGAAATGATAAATTCAGCAAAAGAGTCGTCTATTCGGTCAACCTAAAAACCAGTAGCCTTTCTGGGCACCAAGGATGAACACATTGACAAAAAATCAGGAATTCACGAATTCCACCCAACAATGCCTGAGGAGAAGCTTGGCCAAGGAAGTGAGGCGATAGGGCCCTGCAGGGAAAATGACAGAACACCGAAGGGAGACACAGAAGACAATACAGGAAGATGGGAAGTCCTCGCTCCATGTTCATGGATGGGAGAACTGATAGTGTGAAAATAGCCTCATGCTAAAAAGTAATAGAAGATTCAACATAGTCTCCACTAAAATACCAGTGATATTCTTCACAGAGTTAGGCAACAGTGAGACACCTGAAAGATAGCACCAAGAGATCCTGAATAGTCAGAGTGACCTTGAACAAAAGGAGCACAGCTGGGGGTCACAACTCCAGACTTCAAAACATACTACAGAGCAATAGACACCAAACCGGCATGGCACTGACATCGGAACAAAAACATACAGACAAATAGAATGGACTAGAGGATCCAGAAATAAACCCACAAAGCTGCACTACCTCCAGAATACATGAATACAGAATAAATGAAGGTTCCAGAAATACACGTCAGAGAAAACATAGCTTCTTCAGCAAATTGTGCTGGGAAAATTTGATGTCCACAGGTCGAAGAAATGAGACTAGATCTCCGTGTCTCACACTCTACAAAGAAATCCACAGAACACAGATCCTAGACCTCACTGTGAGACCCGAGACTTTCATGCACCAGAGGAACCATGGGGAGAAGCTCTCCTGAGCAGGATCCAGCTGTTCAGGAAGTAGCAGCAAAACAGCTGAGGGCATCAAATTCAAAAGCTTCCGCATGGCCGAAGAAACGGTACAGTGAAAAGACTTCTCCGGAGTGGAGGAAGAATCTTTACCAGTTATCCATTTAACAGAGAATTAATATCTAGACTATGTAAAGTATTGACATGTAAATCAGAGGCAGCCTGCCATCCTCGAGAGCGAACTAGATACAGGTTTTTCTTGAGCCAGCTCATCTCCTCCTTCCCCCAGCTGGGTGATTCATCAAACTTCTGCCCTCCCGCGCCCCCCCCCCCCTGCGCTGTGGTTTGGCTTCTTCAGGCTGGCAAGCCTCGTCCTTCCTTCTTGAAAGCCAGCTTTCTCTGGATGGGCCTTCTAACCACAAAGCCAGCAGGCAGCTGGAACAGCCTGCTATTTGAGGTTTGGCTAGGCCTACACTGTTCCACTGTAAGGCTCCCCACAACCAAAGCATTGGTACTGCGTAGCTGGGGCCAGGGTGTGAGTGACTGCCTGGGTGGGCGGGTCCCTGCCTGGGTGGGCGGGTCCATCTCGCCGCTTAGCCACACAGTCTTTCCACCTGTGGCAACTGCAGCCAAGACCAGAAGATTGGGCCCATTGGTGGCTTTCAAAGCTTGCTTCCAAGTTCTTCCAACGGGATGGAACCTATGGGCGGGGCAAGAAATACTCCAAGCTAGCCCACTGAAACGGGCCTGAAAGAGCCTCGACAAATACTCTGTAGCACAGACATGCTTCATTTAGAGTGCGCTTGATTTCCAGGGGTCAAATGCCTGGCTTTGCCTCTTACCAATTCTGTCGCTTATGTCCTGAGAGCTTTTTCTTTAACTCTGGAAAATTATTACAGTTATTATAATGGGTTTATGGCTAGGTGTGCTCAGAGGACTGTAAGGCAGGCAGGGACGTTGGTTACCCGCTGTGAAGGTTAGTCACCAAAAGCAGGGCTTGTGGCTAGACGGTTTGTATTAGAGTGCAAGGCTGTGTAGGAATGGAGAGATACAGAGAGGCTTTGGGTGGTTTCCTCTCAGCTCTTGAGGCAGGGGCTGGGACCCAACAATTCACCCTGTCCAGCCATGCCACTCCTAGGGAGACCTGCCCCTCCCCCCAAAAAAACCCCTTACCCCACCGGAAGGTGCAAAGGTCCCTGCAGTCTCCTCCCTCCTGCCTGGTAAGATGGGGAATAGATCTCCCTTTAATCCTATACTTAAAGTGCAGGATTCTGCTCCCCGGTGAGACAATGAAATTAATCTGCCACTAATTTTCTGTTTGCCAACTCTGGGTTGCTCTGTCTCCAACTCAGCTCCTCCAACTGACTGTCTTGAGTCCCAGGAAACAAAGACTTAATCTCTCCTCTGGCCTCATTGATTCTAAGCTGTCAAAAACCGAATCCTATCGGTATCCTGCCCAACTGGTCTGGAGAAGGAGAACGGAAGGAGGCCTCTCCCCAGAGGCCATGGATTCTAGGACTAGCCCCTGGATTAGGGACTCCATGTTCTGTTGGCGTGTCTTGAGTTGCAGAGTACAAGGTGAAAGATGACTAACCGGTCTCCTCCTTGGGAACTGGGTGGCAGGGGAAGCTCTGGAGGTAGAATGCCAAGCTCTGTTGGGTCCCCACTCTCTGAAATGCAGAGGGTGGAGTCATGACCCACCACCTTCTCACCTCTGTTCTCAGAGCTGAAGGTCCTAACCATGCTGGCTTCTGCTCTTTCTGGAGCATGGTGGGATCTAACTGAGCAAGTCCCCTTTCTTCACCATCCTTCCTCCTGCGTTGGACAAGACCTCCCTCAGTGTCCTCACCACGGACAGCTCACAGTTTCCACAGCACAGGCTGGCAAAGACGGTTGATTCACTTGAAGCCATAGGAGCATGAGACTTGGGGGAAGCTAACTGGGAGAGTGTTAACCTCCCAGGCATGAGGACCCGAGTTGGTTCTCCCAGAACCCAAGCTGAAAAGAAGGCTAGGCACAGTGGGTGGCAAACACTTGTAATCCCTGAATTGGCAAAGCAGAGGAGGGAGATCCCTGGCCTGGCTGAGCAGCCAGTCTAGCCTTTCTGGAGTGTGTCTAACCTGCATGGGGAGTTCTAGGCTAGCGAGAGACCATTTCTAAAAACGAGGCGGGTAATACCTGAGGAATGACAAGCTGACGTTGTTTATGGACTTCTATATGCACATACATTGGTTGGCACACACACACGCACACACACACGCGCACACACACACACATACATGAACATGTACACACACATATACACATGTACACACATACACACATTATACACATACACACACATACATACACATATACACATGTACACACATACATACGTGCAGAAGTAGGCGATATAAGTAGATGCTCAGTAAATAGGACCTACTGTCCCTGATTCTGGGATGCCAACCCCACCCTTTTCACAGAAGAATACCTTTCTGTGACTTCAGGGCTCCTTCAGGGGAGGGTCCTCCTCCACAGAACCCTCTCATTCCAGGGCTCCCTGGAGCCAAGAAACAGAACCCCACTAAGGTTGTGCTTCTTCTCACTGCAGAGAAGGAATCAGAGCTGTGGTGGTGATGTCATCCTGGGCCGTCAGGAGGATTAGTTGAGATTACTCTCATTAAGGGCTTAGCATGAGGCATCACCTGGAGTACATGGTAAGTAAATGTTACAATAAATGCTATAATGTGTGGTTACTACGGTTCATTGTTAGCAACTGTGTGCATTGTGTAGCCTGGCCCCTGCCTTTGAACTCCTCAGAGGCAGACCTCTGGAGCCCACCTGCTAGGTGAGAGCAAGGAACCATGTAGCAGGGATGACTAAACGAAGGAAAAAGGCCAGTCCTGGGCATAGACCGGTCTCAGGACCCCACCCAGCATGGTGTCCCTGTAGGCTACCTCTTGGGCCCTCTCTAGGAGTCAGAGTACATGCTTGGCAAGTCAGCCTTACTGTATGTCTGTCATAGATGAGGTACTAGTGGTGGACATAATCACATCTCTCCCACAATTCCAGGCGCTCCCTCCAAGCATAACAAAGTATCATGAAGTGGGGATGGGGGTGAGGTTGGGGTGGGGTGTTGGGGGTTGAGGATTGGGGGTAGGTATACCTTGAAACCATCTGTTTCCGCCTCGTGTTTAGGCTTGAGGGGACTGATGAGCAGAGAGGCTGTCCACCTGACTGGTCTGCAGCCAAACAGCAAGTAAGAGGCAGAGTTGGAATTGGCCAGAGAGTCTCTAGATTCTCACTGCAAGTCTTTCCCTAATCTTGTCCCCAAGTGCCACCACAATTAGGGCACACTTGTCAAACCGAGTGCTGGATACTGTGCTGGCTTTTGCAATGTTAGTGCATTCCTGGAAGGAGATGACACGGATGTCCCCATTTCACAGAGGAAAACACCTGATCCAGATCACAAGGCCAGGAGAAAGCTGGGGTGCATCCTGTACTTATCCGACTCTATGGTCAGTGCTCTTTCCAGCCTCCTCTCTAGGGACAGGTCACAGCTGAGCCCAGCCCTGAGTGTGTGGGATGCATGGGGGCTGCCAGCTCTGCATGAGTAGTTTTCTCTCCCAACTGTGGGCAGACCTTGAGGACCGTGGGGACAAATTCCCTGAGGTCTGACTAGGGAGGCTCTTTTCCCTCCCTGTCCTGAGGCAGGTCAGCCTGCACAGGCAGATCCTACGCCTGCCAGACTTATGGGGCAGCAGAGACCAGGCCCTGCAGCGGCCATGAGCCTCTGGCTGGTGGTGTCAGGAAAGGAAGAGGCAGGAAGTGGTCTGTGGGAGCAGAGACTAGGCCTCTGATGTGCCATGTGGCTCTGTCTGAGGTTTCTGCTTGGGAACCTGACTCATGTGGACACAGCAAGCTCCTTCATGATGTCCCCAGGGGACTAATTAGAGTAATTACAGGCCAGCATGGAGGCCAGGATGTGTTTAAAGGGGAGAATGAATGGGCTGCCTCAGGGCTCTGTGGTTTCTTCAGGCCAGTGGGCAGAGAGCATGGGGAGAATGGGTGTGCTCAGACTTTCTGGGCTGAACTGCCCAAGGAAACTGTGGGACTGCTTTGTGCTCGGCCTGTTCACAGTCTCTCTACTTTATTCTGACTTGTGAGTGAACTCCAAGAGCCCCTGGCTTCCGCAGGCCCCATGTCCAGCTCTGAGAACTAGATGACTGTCGACTGTCCCTTGTTCCCAGGGAAGTACATAGCCAAGGTTGCAAAATAGCTGGAGGGATGCCCAGGTTAGAGGGAAAACTCCTCTCAGGTATGTCCTGAGGGTGTTGCCAGTCCCTGCCTACCCCAACACCCTCCCTTGTGTCAATTTCTTCTGGGGTTTAACTCCGAAGCCACCTGCTATGCCCAAGGGACACGCGATGTCTTTTCCAGATTGTTCTGGAGGAAGAGTCTGCATGCTTCTGCATGGGCACCCTTGTTTCTCCCAAAGGGCCTCTTATGACCACCCCTGCCCCCATAATCTGTCTGCCTCCTTTCAGATCCCTGGAGAACCTAACAGAACCAAAGGGACCTTATTGGACAAGCAGTGACATTTTGGAGAACTTCAGGAAGCTTTGCCAGAGAGCAGTGGTAGGTGAGGAGGCCCAGCTCTCTTACCACTTTTCCAGGCAAAGGGATTCCTGTGCTCCACGTGTTGGAAGGAAGTCTTGCCTCCATGAGACAAGTCCCGTTATCCCTGACTGAGCTTATCCATCCTATTTCTTTTTAAATTACATTTATTTTTATTTAGTGTGTGTGTGTGTGTGTGTGTGTGTGTGTGTGTGTGTGTGTGTGTGTGTGTGTTGGGTGGGATGCAGTATAACATAGCATGCAATTTCTGGGAGTCAATTCTCTTCAGAAGATGGGTTCTGGAGGTGGAATCTGGTTCTTCAGACTTGGTGGCAAGTAACTTCTGAACCATCTTGCTGGCCCTTACCCATTTATTGAGGACACACACACACACGCACACGCACACACACACACACACACACACACACACACACACACACACGCACACACACCCTGCCACATGACGGCAGAGTTAGAAGCAGAACTGAGGTGTCTGGCCCTGCGCTCCTGGCTCTTTACCTGCTAGAGCTCTGAGCAGGGCTGAAAGAGGCTATTCCAGCCTTGAGCTTGTGGTGTGTGTGTGGGGTGTGTGTGTGTGTGTGTGTGTGTGTGTGTGTGTGTGTGTGTAAGACACACCCCTAGAGGCCCTTGTGAATGGGGCTTACTTGTGTGCAGGTAAGGAAGAGAGATCAAAGGGGACCCAGAATCCCTGTTAGCTGGAAACTCTCAGGAGCATCAGCAGGTGTCTCTCTCGTGCCAGGGACAGGGCGCCCGCCAGCCCCTGGAGCTTAAGACTCTAGAGGAAACCAGGAAGGGCAGAAGAGCTGCAGATGCATGTCGAGCTGAGCAAGCTCTGCTCTGAAAGTCTTCCTGCACAAGAGCAAAGCATCATGGGCAGACAGTTTGGACATGAACAGTCTGAGGATCCATCTTGCTGAGTGGAGACTGGGACACATCCCCAGTGCTGCTCCGGGCTCCTGTTCTCCTCTAGCTTCTGAGGCTGACATGAGACAAGTTTGCCAGCCACTGAGTGAGGGTAGAAACTGAGCTGTCTCCTGAGATTCACTTCAGGGGAGTCTGGGGTGCAGCTGGAGTGAGGTCACTGGAACCCCAGCTGCCCATGGTGGATTTTAGCCTCCAATGGGACCTTTGTCTACATAACCCTTCCTGGTTCAGCATTTGGTCCTGTGGGGGGGGGGAGGCTTCTCTCTGGCTGCTGGCGGTGATGGAGGGATGGTGGGTGGGTGTCCTAGGGACCCTGGGTGAGTGGAGATGGATCCAGCTGTTTCCTTCTGCTCCTTCCAGTTGTGGTCAGAAGACAGTGGTATGAGAGCATACAAGGAAAGAGAACTATGGCGGTCTGACTGAGGTGAGAGGACATGAGCTTCAAGAGAGGCACATTTGAAGACAGAAGCCCAACCAACTGGACTGCAGACTCTGTCCAGAACATTTTACCATACCCATCAAGATGGCCTCTGGGCAAGCAGTTCTCTCCCACACCAGCATCCCTGCCTGCCCTCTTTAGGCAGCTGGGATCCCCCAGCCCCACTTCTCTCAGCTCTCATCAGAATCATCTGTAAGAAAAGACATCACCAGGCAACTCCCGTGGAAGCCTGCAGTGGCTCCCATCTTCCGGAACTCGGGGCCTCCCTCTTCAATTCCCTCTTCTTTGTCTTCTGTGTCATCAACTGGACTTCAAGTCACCCTGGGAACCCCTAAATACCGTTCTCTCATCTCCCAATGCTGTCTAGTCTAGGGTTGCCAGATAAAATAGAGGTGGACTTTCAGGCCTAAATTTTAGATAGAAAATAATGTCTTCCTTAGTTCTCATGTGTTGCAAGTGCCATGTTCATGGTTCTGCTGAAGTCCAAATGCAAGTGTACACCATGCCCTGGTTCTTACTAAAATCTCATTTCCCCATCCACCCCTTCACACCCACATATCCCTTAACTCAGGCTGTTGGGAGCAAGGTGGATTTAATTTTAAATATGTTTATTTAAATAAGGTATTTAATTTCAAATAAATGTATTTACTTTAAATATGTTTTTCAGTACTGGGGATCGACCCCAGAGCCTCACACGTTAGCAAATTCTCTCGTGTTGGTATTTTCCTCTCCCTTATTCACTCCTCCTCTATTTATTTTTCTAAAAAAATTATGAATTAATTCACTTGTTTTCTGTGGGCTGTCCTGGGGCCCACATTCTGGCACCCTCCCTGCCCTCTGGTGACCCGGAAACTGAGAGTTTTAGAACAAGTGTGAAGACAGTGTCTTAAGTGAGGAAATCTGGGTTCATTGGCATCACATGGGGGGGTTGACTAGTGAGACCCTGCTGTCTAGGGTTCCAAGGCCACTTGACCTGGAATGTGGGGATTTGGGGCCCCATCCTGAGGTATGTGCTGGCCAAATGAGTGTCAATCACAGGCCCACTTGGCAGGCATGCAATTTGAGGTTATGGTCACTAGGGGTCAGGCTTGCACGTCGGTGGCTAAGCTCTGGTTTTGCCATCTTCAGGAGCCTCCAGGCTGAGCAGGAGGGACAGTGGAGTTTTTTTCCTGTAGATTCTGTGGCCTGCAGATCCAGACAGAGGTGGCTAGTTCTTCTCTGTCTTCACATGATCCTTCATCCCCTCTGCAAGCTTCCTCTCCCGCCCTTTATTTCAGATGATCTTGTGGGTAGGTGACTGGTTCCTGGGAGAGACTTGGGTTCTAGTTTCCAGTCTGCCTCTGTGAATGTCCTTAGTGGGTCAGGTGACCTCCTGGACCTTGGTTTCTTCATGTGTGAAATTGGGGTGCCGAACAGTCTGGAGCTCAGGATGGCAGGGTGACTTCTGTAGCCCTTGTCAGACTGCCTCATAGTGGGAACAGATATGGGATAGGAAGACTGGAGAAGAGTGCATGATGGGAGTTGCTGTGAGATACATTATCTGGTCTCTTACCTAGCTGTGGCTGTATGCACAGGCTTTGGAGGAGGGGGCATAGCTCAGAGAGGGGGCTTTACTAGATTGGGGTCATATAGCCATATGAGTCAGTGCCCATGGCAGGTAAGAGCTAGCTGTCGAAGATGAAGAAGACCAGTGCAGGTGTGGCCCTAAGTCAGGCCACAGCACGCACACCTTGTTGGGCTGCTGGGATTTCCGGTGTAGTTCAGTGCATTCCCTGTGTGCTTGCTGGGCCCCAGGAATTTTTCTCTGTGGGCATATCTGCCTTCAGGGCAGGGTAGTAAGTACCAGGACACCATAGTGCTCAGCTCAGATACAAGAAGAGCATGCAGAAAGCTCTCAGCATAAGCTCAGGGTTGTCAGCCTCTTACAAGACACTGTGTAAAATAGCCAATTAGTGTTTTTAAAAGTGTTCAACATCCCTAGTTATCAGGGAAGTGCAAATTAAAACTACTTTAGGAGTGCTTGCTGTTCTTGTAGAGGACCCGGGCTCAGTTCCCAGCACCCATACGGCAGCTCACAAGGAACTATAACTCCAGTTTCAGGGGATCCAACTCCCTCTTCTGGCCTCCACAGGCACTGCACACATGTGGCACACATACATACATGCAAGCAAAACACACATGCAAACAAAAATAAATCTTGAAAGAAAAAGCCCTACTTTGAGACACCTGCTTGCCTCAGTCAGAAGGGCTATGATCAAGAAATCTGACCGCAAAGGCTGGAGAGGAAGGGAAGGACCGTTCTTTACTGTTGGCGGGAGTGCAAATTAGCCCAACCATTATGCAAATCAGCTTGGACTTTTCTCAAAAAAAAAAAAGTTGAAAATAAAACTATCACATGTCTCAGCTATAGCATTCCTGGAACTCCAAAGCCCTTCATATCCTACCACAGAGACACTTGCATACTCACATGCATGCCCATGTGCACACCATTGCTATGCTTACAATAACAAGGAAGTGGAACCAGCCTATGCGTCCATCAACAGATGAGTGGATAATGGGCTCTGGCACATATGCATGATATATACAGTGATAAAGAAAGGTGAGGCCATAGAATTTTCAGGAAAATGGGAGGATCTAGGAAGTATAATGTTAAACAAGGTGACCCAAACTTAGACAGAAAACACCTTTTCCTTCATACGTGAACGCATGCACAGGCATGACGTGGGTAAAATCTAAAAGTCTAGAGAGAAGGCCAAGAGAAGTGATGTTGGGTAATGAGAAAGGACAGGGGTGAGGACACATGGCGCTTGAAAGGGGAGAGATCAGAGGCAGCCACAAGGGAGGGAGAGGCACTGCATGCATGGTGTGGCTGGGGGCGAGATTCACACTTTGTCAGAAGATATCCTACTGGTTTCTAATGCATTCTGTGCTACTTTAAAAACAGAACCATGCACGGCCACGTGCTGGCTGCTTGAGTAGTGAAATGGATTCTGCTGGGCCTTCACCAGAGAGTTTTACCTTCCTCACCCTAGGTAAAACATACCTCTCTCTAGGTAGGAGACATTCACTCCTCTCTGACTCCAGCTATGTGGGCAGCTAGTTGCTCTTGGAAGCCCCAGCCTGTGGGGGTGTGGGGGTGGGGGAGACGGTGGAACTGCCCCTGCAGCGCCTATACAGAGCCAGCCCCACCTCTCACTGGGTTGTCCCCTTTGTTTCCCATCTGAAGAACGACTTCTCACCCACAGTTGCATCAATCTGTCCACAGACAAGTGAATCATGTCGCAAGCTGTGGTTCTGTCCTGTGCCCTATGCTCTGGTGATGGGCTGGCTGGGCCAGGCCTCTGGTGGGGGAGCGGGGCTGACTGTTTTGACTTGGACCTGGCAGAGGGAAGCGAAGGCCAGGAGGTGTTGGGGAGTAGCTGTGAGCTCCTGTTGAACTCAGCCAGTGACCTGTGTTTGGATCACCCAGTGAACTTTCTGGCCTGTTCATCCTGTAGCTTCACAGCTAGCATGGCAGGAAAGGGCAGGCTTGGCTGAGTTGCTTCCTTTTTCTCTATCTGGCACTCCTGGCTTCACTTCTCCTTCAGCTGACACACAGTGGCCATGGCCTGAGGGTTTCCAACCACAAGGCCAGTTTCTTCTCACTTTCTGCTTCTAAGGTACAACCGAGGTTTGGTGCGCCACACAGAGGGGAGGGTCTGTCTGCTGGGTGTCTGATGGCCCTTCCCGGAGGCAGAACTTAGTGTCCTTCCTCTCCAGAGACAGGATTCTACCCATCAGCGTGTGTGTGTGTGTGTGTGTGTGTGTGTGTGTGTGTGTGTGTGACTCCGGGGTACCATCCAGCATGACATCCACCATAAACAGGCACCGGGCCCAAGGGTGCATGGAAAACCATCCAGGCAATGTCTCTAAGGGGGGCATGGCTGGGATCTGAGTGGGAAGAGGGATGGGGTGGAGGGAGCAGCAGGTGCCAGGGGTGCAGAGAACTTGGTCTCTCTGGGGAATGACTAATTTAATGTGAGGTGACTGTGACACTGTCGGGAGATTGGGTGAGAAGACATTTAGGATGCTAAAGCAAAAATACTCGATTGCGAAAGTGACCGCGATGAATTGGTGCTTGGGCAGGGGCTTGGGTTCAGTTCCAACGCTGTGGTGGTTTGAATAGGAACGGCCTCTGTAGACTCATTTGTTTGAATGTTTGGCCACAGGGAGTGGCACTGTTAGGAGGTGTGGCCTTGTCGGGGTGGGTGTGACATTTTGTAGGAAGTGTGTCACTGTGGAGATGGGCTGTGGGGTCTCCTATGCTCAAATCATGCTATGTGGCACACGGTCTCCTTGCTGCCTGCAGGACACGATGTGGAGCTCTCAGCTCTTCCTCCAGCACCACGTCTGCCTGGACACCGCCATGCTTCCCACCGTGATGATAATGGACTGAACCTCCGAAACTGTAAGCCAGCCCCATTAAATGTCTTTCTTTCCAAGAGTTGTGGCCATGGTGTCTCTTCACAGCAACTAAACACTAAGACAAGCACCACATAGTGGTCCACAACCATCCATGACCCCCGTTTCAGGGGACCCGAAGATTTCTTCCGACTTCTAGGCGCACTAGCTACAGACATGGTGCATATACATACATGCAGGCAAGCATTTATTCACGATATAAACAAAAAAACCTAAAAATAATTTTTAAAAAGTCTAAGATGTTAGTGACAACAATGATGATGACAATGGTGGTGAGAATGAGAATGATGATGATGGTGACAACTATAGTGACAATGGTGGTGACAATGATGGTGACAATGATGGTGACAACGATGGTGACAATGATGGTGACAATGATGACAATGATGGTGACATGATGGTGATGATGGTGACAACTGTGATGACAATGATGGTGACAATGATGGTGACATGATGGTGATGATGGTGACAACTGTGATGACAATGGTGACAACTATAGTGACAATGATGGTGATGATGGTGACAATGATGGTGACAGTAGTGGTGACAATAATGGTGATGATGGTGGCAACTATGGTGACAATGATAGTGATGATGGTGACAATGATGGTGATGATGGTGAAAATGATGGTGACGTTATGATGATAACTATGGTGACAATAAAGGTGACATGATGGTGATGATGGTGACAATGATGGTGACAGTGGTGGTGACAATAATGGTGACGATAGTGGCAACTATGGTGACAATGATAGTGATGATGGTGACAATGATGGTGATGGCAATGATGGTAACATGATGGTGACATAGGGTTCTGGTGTGCATATGCTGTCACAGGAAAGAGTGCTGTAGTTAGTTGCAGATGCCTCTATAAGCATTGGAACTAGGAGCCTGTATATCACACATGCTGATTTTGCTTTAGAATTTGAGGCCACAAGTTGATTTTAAACAGGAGAGCCAAGCTTGGACTTCAGGTTCGAGGCAGGACGGATATCATGACCAACATCCTAGAGCCAATAAGTAGAAGTGACATGGATAGAATCAAGGGATGAGCCAATGACAAGCCTGATAGAGAGCAAGCAGAGACTTGTCTGGTCAGAGGAAGAACATCTCTGCCAGGCTTCCAGTCTGACTTGCCAATGCTCTGTCTTCTTGCTGCCTCTTGCTTTTGTAACCTCTTAATTCTGCCTGTCACCACTCCTCCTTGGTGCACGCACGTCCATCCTTGTCTGCAAACCATCTCAGCCGAGGTTGTGCAGGGACGTCCAGAAGAGGAGTGCAGTCCGAAAACCTTTCTGAGATGTGAGGTCCTATCTCTTTCTGGGGTAAGGCTTATTTTGTGTTTGTGTGTGTGTGTTACTGTAGAGAGTGTCTGCAGACGGATGACTGGGCTGGGGGTGGGGTACTGGGGCAGAATGACCAAGAGAAATAGTATGGAGGCTCCACTCACTGGGGTCACTAGGACTGAGGCTGAGGGGCCAGTCACTCTACTAGAAGGGGGAGCTCTGGAGGGCTTAGCACCTGCAATTAAGTGCTTAGCCTATTGTGGTGACTTCCACAGATTCTGCTCACAACCCATCTGCCACAACGAGTCCTATATCTCAGGATAAATGGGATAAGGAACTGCAGTTTACTGTGGACTTAGGAGATGAAACTCACAGTACTTAGCAAAAGCGAGGGATGAGAATTTTTTTTTGTTATATGACTTGATATATGTTTGTGGGTGCATGTGTCCACGCATTCATGTAGGGGCTGAGGAGGATGTCTTCTATCACTCTCTATCTCAGTCTCCTGAGGCCAGGTCTCAACCATCCTCCTGTCTCTGCCCTTCACAAATGGGCACAGGTGAAAGTGCTTCACTTTTTATGTGGGAACTGGGAGCTTGAACCCGGGTCCTCATCTTGCCCAGTTTCTTTCCTACTATTCCTGGCTCCTTTGCGATGTCTTCCTCTTTTACTTGGCCCTGGCCTTTGGGAGCTTCTCAGAGTGTGATCCTACTTCCTCTACAGAGTTCACCTGCTTCTTGGCCTTCAACTAACTCTTTGACATAGGTGACGACCCACCTTCCTCTGAGTCCCACGTCTGTCTGAGCCTGGTCTCTGCTTAATATCTGAGTAACATCTCAGTGTCACCTCCGATTCACCACATTGAAAACCAAAGCTGCAGCCTTCACTCTGGTCCACAAGGCTGGTCCTACCCTCCAGCATTCTGAATCTCACTGTGGTCTCCTAATCCAGAAACCCAAGAGCAAATCGAGATGCTTTCTTTCTCCGATAACTTCCGTGTTAAGTACTAAGTCCCATTAATGTAGCTTTAGCCTTTCTCTAGTGGTCTCTGATCTCCCTGATTGGTTTATGGTTTTTGAATGGGCTTCCAGGACATTCACACTCCACCTTCATATATTATACTGTAGTTATATCCACTCATGGTGGACTGTAACTGTATATGCCCTCCCCACAAACGGCTCCAGTGACCATCACAACTTGTAAGAAATTGATAGAACTCTTGGTCAGGCCTCAGGCTACTTCCTTGATTCATTCTTATCCTGTTACAATGCTTGACAGATAGTAAGTTCAGTCTCTTCTCCCCCTCTCTCTGTCTGTCTGTCTGTGATTGAATATGTTCATATTTGAATGAACAAATATAGTGCATGAGAATTGTCAATCAGTCATATTGGTTTGGATCTTAAGAAGCAGCCAGGACAGCTGGGATGGGTTTCTGGATACTGAGGATGGTTTAGTACCCCAAGCAGAGAAGGTGGCAGCCAGTGTAGGGTTCCAGTGTAGGGCCATTGTTGAGTTCTAAGCAGGAGAGTCATTTGCTGTCACCTCTGACAGGACTGGACAATCTGGGCTGCCATCCTGCACATTGGGGCTTTAGGATGCTGTGCAAGCCCCAGACTGGTGTCAACAGAGCAGATGTGCTGTGGTAAGGCATCTGGGGATGGGATGCAGCAGAAGTGAGGAGAAGAGCTGCTGGGTGGAAGAGAGAGATGTCCTTTTCGGAGTTACCCTCCTCTTACTTTGAGAGCTGCCTGTGCCAGGTCAGGGGCTACACAGGATTGGTGCAGTGAACTCTCTCTTAGGAGTCAGGGCTGATCCAGGCTCCGAGGGTGTCACTATTAACCATGAGTCTTTTTTTCTTTTCTTTGTGGTTTTGAAGTTTAGGGATGGAGAGCTCTGTGTTCACAGTGGGAAAGCTTCATGGGAACAGGGACTGTATTTGAGATTGTGAGGCTCCCTAGGGAGGGCCAGGCTTCCCTGGCCTCTAGGCTTTCGGCATCCTTACCCACTCCTTCCAGCGGGATCCAAGTGAATGGGTGTCTCTTGTTTCATCCTTTTAACCCAGGAGGAAGCTGCTTTCTTCATCTCTGTCTTCTATATGAAGAAATCAAAGCTTGGGGAGTTCAAGGGCTCAGCCCAAGTCGTGAGGGTGGGACTTGAGGCTATAACTGATGGATCCCCCAAGCCAGCCCTATCCTCCCTCCCTGCATGTCACCTCTGCAGGCCAAGAAGAGGCCCTGGGGAGAAGAAAGTTCTGACTAGGCAGAGTCTCACTCGAAGCAGGGTTGTGAACACAGAGGCTTCTCACCAAGGGTAGGTGGAAGGAAGGGAATGAAAACTGATGTTCAGCGAGGCTAGAAGCTGTGCTCAGCCCTGTCCTGAGGGACAGGGGAACTGGTAACTGAGGACCTCTGGGAAAGAAACAAGGCTTAGCATAGAAATGATTGATTGTCAGGACACATCTTGACCTTCCCTGCTTTCCACTTTCTTGTCTCCTACCAGGTGAGGGCTCCTTCCCTGGCTACACTCCAGACACCAGGAGGCCCAGGGGACTGGTGATGATAGACAAAAGACTTGCAGGGAGGTCGGGAAACTGCATCTTCAAAATGGAAGGAGGGAGGGAGGGACGGAGGGAGGGACGGGGAAAGAGAGAGAGAGAGAGAGAGAGAGAGAGAGAGAGAGAGAGAGAGAGAGAGAGAAAGAGCGCTTCCTACCCTTCCTAGGCACTAGGAGATGACTGCTACTCCCCCTGCCTTGGGCTCTTGTATCTGCATCCTTAGCTGGTGCTTCCCCACGGCAATGTAAGCCCTCCAGTATCATCCTGGGTGAGGCAGGTGCTAGAACTGGGTTTTACTCACTAACCTGTGCTTTCCCTGAAGGCTAGTTCTCAGTACCCCATTCTCTCAGGCATGGGATGGGCCTCCAGGATCCAGGTTGATTTATTGTGGGCACCCTCCTGGCTCCTTCCTGTCTAGGTGCTGCAGGGCTGACTGGTAGCCATTTTGAGCAATGCCTTTGGCCCAGGGACCATCTAGGGCTCACAGCATCATCCTGAGACCAGATAAACTAAGACCTCAGGCTAGGTAGAAGCCTGCTGGACCGTCAGGTCAATGGCTATCTGACAGAGGTAGGGAATGGGAAGAGATATTTGGCTAAGCAGAGGAACAGAAATGGAGTTTTCTGAGGAGCCCCCAGGTTCCTTTCTACAGGGCCTAAACCTCTTCCCAGGCTACTGGAAGTGGGGTGATATTAAATATTTATGAATTAGTGCAATTCATAATGTTTTCTGAGCCATAAGTTTTCATGATGTGTGTTTGGTAAGGCGACTGCCCCCGCTAGTGCCTGCTGGGACATTAATCCAACTTGCCATCCCTCAGCAGTGTGCTATTATAAATTATTTTGTCCTGGATGTGGGAAGGTTCAGGGATGACGGGTCAGGCATTAGGAGAGGAGTTCTCAACAGTGGCATTGCAGGGGGTTGTGCCTGTGTGAGAGACTGCACAGGGTACAGATGTTTGGGGGCGGGAGGGGACTCCTGCCTGGAGCTGACAAGAAAGATTCAGAAAACCTTGTGAGAAGAGTGAGAGTCATTAAATCCTCATTGATAATGATTTCCCAAGTGGATGCCCGCAGATATCCTGGGGTCCTAGCAACATGAGGAGGGAAGCAATTGTGGCTGCTATTGGATGTCGTTGGGAGCTGACTGTGGGTCTGATTGGCTCCATCTCTAACCTGGTCTTACTAAGGGCTGCTAAGAGGCAGTACTGGGTAAAGAGGCTTGCTTCTGAGGGCCAGATCTCTGCAGGATAGTATGGTCTGGTGGGCATAGAATAGCTGGTGAATGAGTCCAGCCTCCCTGTTCCTTGATAACCCAGGATGTAAAACAGGAAGGAGGTTGAGCTTCTCATTTCCATGGGGTAACTCAGTTCCCTCTAGACTTGCATTGTCTCAGCTGCAAGAAGGGGATTAGAAATCAGAGTGGGCTATGATGCTCTGAGGATGGTGTCTGGTTAGAAGCTCTTGAGGATCCCAGGATACTATCCTACCCCTGCCATTCTCCGAGGGCAAGGAGTAGGAAGGCCAGTATTGGGTATTGGTGCCCCTCAAAGTATAGGGATCCAGCAACTTCTTTAACATATGCAGAGTCACATCTGGGTCTTCTCTTTGCTGTCAGGGTTGGGGAGGATCAGGTAGTGGCCCAAGAGCCAGGTCAGCCTAGCACCAGACACTGAAGGCCATGCCAGAAGGTATCAGGTCCAGTTGCCATTGAAGATGATGGAGGAAGGAAGATAGGGGAGAGAAGGAGGTGCAGGAGGGGGAAGATGAGAAAGGAGAGGCAGATTAGTGGAGAAGGTTGTCTTTATGGAAAGCAGACAATAGCCTTTCCCAAGATGGTCTTTCTAGGGAGGAGGGAGTAGAGACTGATTTCCAACTCTGTGTCCTCATTCTCCATGAAGTTCCACCCTGAAGGATACTGCTCTTCTGACTAACTCATCCATCCTCAAACTAGAGATGAGAGAGAGTCAGGTTGGTGTTGTGTCATGGCAGAAGGACCCAGAACCCCTCTGGCCAGCTCAGCAGGAAGAAGAAAAGATAGCAAGACAACTGTCTGACCAGAGGAGGTCTGGCCAAGCAGAATTCTACAGCAGGCTTGAAGAGAATATGGAGACTACTCAAAGGGAAGAGGAAGAGGATGGCTTTCAGAGTCACTTAGGTCTGGCTCTGGCCAGGTATTGGGTCCTTCCTGGAGCATCAGAGACCTGGTGAGGAGAGGGTCAGAGACTGAGAGCTGTAGAAACCAAAAGCCATTCATTTGCTGTACAGTCAGCCTGGCCACTCTGCCCCTCTGAGTGGGATTTCTAGAGCTATAAACTCACAGTCCCAATCCTAAGGCTACCCAAGTCACCAACAGGCTCCTCAAAGTACCTTTGCCATAGCATGAGGTAACTGCCCTTAACAGTGTGTTTTATTAGGAAGTCCCTGACTCAGGGTTATTGGAATCCTGCCCTTCTTGTTCACAGTTCACAGAGTAACCAAGACCTGACTCTACCTCTTTTTAAAAACCACCAAGGCCAGCTCTTTTCTATTGAGGTAAACACCTTCCAACAGTCTTTGGCTTTTAAGGCTCCCACAAGATTCCCCACCAAAATAACTACATCAATTGAGTACTCCAGGCTTCCCAACCTGTCAGCCCCTAGCATTCCACCTTACTGTCTCTAGGGCTATTGATCCTATTTTTTTCCTCTGCCCACTAATTTCTACCACCTCTCATAGACCTCTCTCAGGCCAAGCCAGTTTCCTCTGCTATGATCATCCAGCCCTCCTTGTAAGCATTACCACAGTGTAACCAGATGACCAGTTGTCCAATTCATCTTCAGTTGTCCACCTCCCAATCTTAAATGCTATCTCTGGTTATGCTAGTGGGTGGGGCAGAGACCACATACATTTTAATCATTCCCCAAAGCACAAGTAACATTCTCTGTACACTCAAAGTACATTCACAGAGTGCCGAGGCATGGGATAAGGTCAGCATTGAGAGGATGAGCATTGGAATCAGACAGAGCAGGGACATAGCCCCAAGACCAAGCTGTCCCCTCACAGAGTTATCTAATCCTGCGGCAAGCCACGCCTAAGCTAGCATTTGGGTCCCCATCATACAGTCAATGGTCACCAGCTCTTGGTTACCCCTTCCATGAGCCCTTGCTTTGATCTGAGGAGTCCCTGCTCAGGACCTTGTTTGAGCCCAGTATCTATCGAATAGATTCTCAGATGGACAATGTGGCTGGGTCTCACCTAATACCCCCACAGCCTGTCCACCCCCGTTCTCTGGCTGCCTGTGGGAACAGACCTACTGGGGGGAATGGTATATGGTTTCACTTTTATGCTTTTATAGTTTTCAAACAAGAACACAAAAAGAGGAAAATTGAAACCACCCAGGGAAGCAGCAGGGCCCCATTTTGTCGACAGTCTGATGTGTTTACTGGACATCAGCACAGAGGGCCTGTCCTATTTACTTTTAAGGCCCTGCCTTATGAATCCATTGGGTAGTTTGGTGGCAAGATGCAGCCTATTATCAAGAAAATAGCTGAACAGTGCCATGTCGTCCTTGCCCGGCCAGCATGCCACTCACGACGTCTGAAATCACTTGTTTTCTGGCCAGCATGAGCCAACTGGAGCTGTGGTTCTTCGTGTTGCTCTCCAAGACCCGATGCCAAGTGCATTTGAGATACTTCAACAATCGCCTCGGCATGGCTGCGTGCCGCCAATGCGTGTTTGCTGTAATTACACAGCCTCCGAAGGAGGAGCACAAAAGACTTGTTGATTTTGGATGGGCTCAGGCCCCTAAGAGATGAGAGCTGACCTGGGCTCCTGGCATAAAGTTGTGGGCAGGCAGGCCCGCTGCCCTGGTGAGGACGTGACCAGCTGGAGCAAACCTTGAACCCGGGCCATGTCCGCCAGAACTTGCCCGCTTGCCCAGTTCTCTTAGCTCTCCTGCCAGCTGACTGAAGAGCCGGTTTGCTTTTGGAGAATAACCGGAGAGAACGCAGAACTGGATCCTATAAAAAGCAGCTCCCTCCTTCCTCCAGCCAACAAGTCCCTGAATGATAATCATCTCTGAAATTGGCCAACCTCCCTCCTTCCAGTCCCCCACTCCTCGTCTCCCTCCCTCCCCTCCCTCTTAAGTGGCTAAACAGGTTCATTGTCTCTCCGGTCTTTGTATGGTTCCTGAAAGGTTTCTCCTGGTGGCTAGGAGCTTCCGCCTATCTGAACCTCACTTCCTGTTTGCCTCAGACACGTGACACTGGGGACGCTATGATGTGCTGGAGAGAGTGAGGCAGGTGGGGGCAAATGGTACTGGGTGTGGCAGCTCGGGTCCTGTGAGGTAAGCAAATTAATTCTCTTAGAGGGATTCTCTTTCTGTTGCCATTTTGAGATTTGAGGAACATTGTTTCCAGGCAGGGTCACAAGCGTACTTGTACTCTGTCTTTCGAGGGAAGGCTGTTTGATGCCCAGAGCTGACTATTTGATGGAATGAGGTGTCAATCCCACAGCCCCACCCACCCAGTCTTTCCAGCCCAAACCCCTCCCAGAGAGCCCGAGGCCCTGGCACCTACTTTTATGGGTAGCACAGAACACAAATTGAAAACCATGAGCTATGATCTTGACGAGCTCTGCCAGCCTTAGGTTAGGAGAAGAATCCAAGCCGGCCGAGATACAAATGCTGAGGCTGTCGGGGACAATCTCAGTGGACCCGATTCCTGCCCAGAGACCGGGGATAAATCCAGCGGAAGAAGGTGAGTTGGAGGCTCACCGTACCAACAACAAGAATGATTTTACTCCCACTGAAGTTTCTTGAGCACCTGGCAGGCCGCCATGAATGTACTTAGGCGGAAAATCACCAGGAAAAAATGATATAATCTGACAGATTTTTCACAGGCTTAAATATTCATGAATTAAAGGAATTGGCAGAATTTTCTACATTATTAGCTTTCATCATGGCTGCAGGAGCAGTTGGTACACTGGCTGCTCTTCAAGATCCATTAATCTCGTCCATCACGAGAGCAGCCATTTTAAAATTAGCTGTGTTTCCCTGCGTGATGTTGTCGGGGGAGATGAGGAGACTGGAAAGCCATTCCAGGGGCAGGTCAGCCCCTTCTGGTGTGAGAATCAGCAGGGAAAACAGCTCTGCATTGGGAAGGGTCAGCATCATCCCAGAGCACAGGTCATGATGATCACTGTTTATAAACCCATCCAGAACATTCCAGGAAAAGGCCTCTTTCAAAGCAGGAGGTCGTGATAGGTTACATGATCCCTATGGAAACATAAAGGCCTTCTTTACCCTTCCCTCCCTCCCTCTCTTCCCCCCTCTTTTCCCTCCCTCCCCCTCCCTCCTTCCTCCCTCCTCCTTCCCTTCCTGTCACTCCCTTCCTTGTTTTAAGATACAGCCTTTTCACATATGGTGATCCGAAGATAGGTTGACCACCATGGACAAACTCCTTAGACATTCCTAATTTTCAGAGCAGAGGCATGCCAACCACACCATGCCTTGCCACCTAGGATCATATACAGAAGCACCAGGCCAGACAGGAGGCAGAGGAAGTGAGGGGAACATGGACAAGAGCTTTTCTATAGGGGTGGGGGTGGAGGCAGACAGACTGTGGGGAGGGTTAGGATTGCAGCCCTAGGTTGAGGAGTTAGGGTAATTTCAGTGGACTCTTAGAAATAGGGGTGATCTGGTACTCTGGTCTGGTACCTGGCCCTAAGACCGGATGAGGGATAATGACCCTGAACATGGCAACCTACCAATAGGCCCGGTGACCACAGCTGAGGATGCAGGAAAATAAAAACATGGAGAATACAGTCCTTTTCACCTACCCATCCACCTACCTGTCTAGGTATGCAGCGAACACATTTCTGTTTTGTTTCATTTTTTTAAGACAAGGTTTCTCAGTGTGGCGCTGACTGTCCTGGAACTCTGTAGACCAGGCTAGCCTTGAACTCAGAGATCCACTTGTCTTTCCCTCTCAAGTGCTGGGATTAAAAGTGCGTGCCACCACTGCCCCCACTTTAAGCGAGCACTTTTAATACTGGGTGCTGGTGGGCCTTGTTCTGGATGGTGGTAAGAGTTTCAAGCACAGGGCTGGATGGCTCAGTAGTTAAGAGCACCTGTTGTCCTTGTAGAGGACCTGGATTTGATTCCAAGCACCCATACAGTAGGTCACAATTTGCATTTGTAACAATTGTATTTGTAACTTGAGTTCCAGGGTATCAAATGCCCCCTTTTCACTGTTTAACCTTTGTAGGCACCAGGACATACATGGTAGGCACACATGCATGCGGGCAAAGAACTTGCACATGTAAAATAAATAAACATAGATAACGAAAGGAGTTGCAGGCTAAGCAGAGGTCTCTGCTTCCTCATCTGCCCTCCTCTTAGAAGCAGAGTCCGAGAGGCAGATCCAAGATGCTTTCAGGCTGCTCTGAGCTCAGGTCAGCCTTCTTGTACATGGAGCAGGGCTCAAGGAAGCCATGGGCACCAAGCATACAAAATACTTAACATCTCAGAGACCAAAGAGCTACGCTGAATAGGCGCTGGCCATGAACATCCAGAAGGAATGGGTTTGTTGAGTGCCACCTACCCAGGCAGGGCGCTTCGAGTATGCAGGGCAGTTGTCCCTGTGTGACTGCTGTGACTAGCTTCCTTTCTGGGTCCCAGAATGAATATCTGTGGTTGAGGAGTGATGTCTGTCTACAGACAGATTGAGTGGGGAAGCTGGTGTTTGGGTAGCTTTTCTCACGTTTATCATCGACAATAACCGTGATTACTCATCATAATAATTAATAATTATTTACACTTGTGTGGTGCTTATTTGTGGAGTGTCTACGCCACTGCCAAGTGCTTTATAACAGCTTATAAATGCAGCCAAAGTTTGCTGAGCCCTACTGGAGACCAGTTACCGCTGTGCTCAGCATTGGGAAACCATAATGCAAACTCCCTTTTACAGGAAAGGGAGCTGAGGCCCAGAAAGGTTAAGGGATTTACTTGGAGCCACCCTGAGTTAGCGAAAGAAGTGGGCCCCTCAGTTCAATTTCCTCCTTCATCCAGCCTCACCCTGGAGCCTGGAGTCCACAGAGAATGAAGGAGAAGGTTCAGGGAGGAGGTAGGAGACATAGGTGTTGGGGCAGTATGGGAGTTCCCTGGCTAGAACTGGGCCTTGCATCTCACAGCAGCCTGCCCTATACCCTGGCCAGGAGTTAGCGTTGAAATAAGATTTCAAGACCAAACTCAGGAAACTTGGGAATTCAGGCATGATTCTGAAGCCCCTACTCTGGCACTGGGGCCTCCAACAAGCCCATTACAGTGACAAGCAGTTCCCTAAACTTGGTTTCTTACGAGGTGTGACTTCCTCCTGAGCTGGGCTGAATCCTCAGCCACCTTCTCCCTCCCACACTTTGTGCACAGCCTGTCAGCCCTCCAGGGTGTGATTCCTCACAGGACGCCTTGGGCTTCACACGCCGATGCTGAGAGAACACACTTTGGTTGTACATTCTATTGATATTACTGCCGGGCAGTCAGCCGTGGACTCGGGGTTCTGACAGAGGGGGTGATGGCTTCCCTGCCTTACTGTTTCAGTGCCCATGAGAAGACTTCCCCAAAGGCTAGACAGCTTTCTGACAGCCTGACCAGAAAGGATAGTGGGTATCAGCCTGTGTGCAAGGGTCCTGAAGCTTGGCCCCCTCTACTGTGTGGCCTTGGCGAGAGATGGATGGATGAGCAATGGAAGATGGGGACACAGCGGCGTCTGTTGGTCAGTACAGGCAGCTCAACACCAGCCCTGGCCCCAGAGCAGGAGGCTGCTCTGGCACCTAAGTGCCCTCTGTGTTGCCTGCTACCATTAGGCCTGGCTGAAGGACTGAGGGGTAAGGAATCGGACATAGAGCTTCTTCTGGCCTGCCTATAGCGCTCCGAGACATACCCTACACACCACACACCAGACCAGCCCCTCAGATCACCGGGTCCCCATTGCATCGTTGCCACTCATCCCCACTGCCTGTCCCCACCCCCAGCTCCCCTACAACTTCTTCCTCTCACCCCAAGTCAATGAATTTCCATGTGTACTCCTTTCCCTACCACGTCCTGAGCGCCATGGGGCAGGGCCATCCACAGACCACATGGGACTTCCCCCTTGGCAAGGCTCCTGGCTCTTCTTCCGGGAAGAGACAATGTGTGCGGGGTGAGCAGAAGCTGAAGGGGCGGCGGTTTAGGGTGTCAGGCACACAGACGTGTGTCCCCAGGCTGTGACTGACAGCTGGGAGCAGGTAGACCCCTGGGAAGATAACCAAAACATACATATGTGGGAAGGAGTACTGGGTAATGGACATCACAAACACTTTGACTCCTGTCTGCCTGGGCTCTGTGTGAGACTCTGGGGTGGAGGGAAATGAAAACGGGGGTGAGGAGGACTTCTTTACCCACTAGCCTCCAGTAACACAGGTTCTGTCCTTGACTTGCCTCCTAGAGCTGTGTGAAGGGCCACCCAGCCCAAACCCACTCATCTCTGCTGGGTGCTAAGGTGTGGGCAATCCTAAGGCAACAGTAGCTCAGAGGGGCTTACAGCCCCGCCTCTCTGCCTTGTGTCCTACAGCTACTGGGCGGAGTGTCCTAACAATGCTCAGGAAAGGCCTGGGTAGACGGTCTCTGTAATGTGGCATTTGTCCTGCTGGCTCTGTCCTTTAGGTAGGAGAGTCAGTGGGGACAGTGACCCCATCCCTGGTTGTCAACTCTCTGGCAAGTTCTCTCACACACACTCTTTGCTTCTCTCTGTGTGTCTATTTCTCTATTCCTCTGCTGCATTGTGTGTGTGTGTGTGTGTGTGTGTGTGTCTCTGTCTCTGCCTTTGCCTCTGTCTCTCTGTCTCTGCCTCTCTCTCTCTCTCTCTCTCTCTCTCTCTGTGTATGTGTGTGTCTGTGTCTGTCTCTGTCTCTACCTTTGCCTCTGTCTTTCTGTCTCTGTCTCTGTCTCTGTCTCTCTCTGTCTTTGTCTCTCTGTCTCTCTCTCTCTCTGTCTCTCTCTGTCTCTCTCTGTCTCTGTCTCTCTCTCTCTCTGTGCGTGTGTGTGTGTGTGTGTGTGTGTGTGTGTGTGTGTGTGTGTGTGTTCCCTTACCGGTGGAAGCCAGGGGAAAGCTCTGATACTATTTCTCAGGCATAGTCCACTTCCTTTTTTTGATCCAGGCTCCCTCACTATCCTGAAGCTATCCAAGTAGGCTAGGCTAATTACCTCCAACCCAGAGAAGAAATTATGTCTGGCTTTTTTATGTGGGTTCTAGGTATGGTCCCCATGCTTGCAAGGCAAGCACTTTACCAGCCCAGCCATCTCCCCACCTCCTGTCCCATCCTTCTCACCTCTAACCCTTTATTTTCTGTCTGCTTGCCTTGCTCACGCTTAATGATGATGTAGCCCCAGCCCCAGGCCCATGCATCCGTCCAGAAGATCTCCCAGCTGCTTTCTGGACCCAAGAAGCCCCTTATCCCAGCTCTGTGAGGATCCAGAGACCCTAAAGGGAGCCTACCCAGGCCAGGCCTTTCAGCTCATAGGCTCTGCTGCCGCCAGATCCTTGTACAGAGAAGCAACCAACTGACCTGCTCGGCCATGCAGGGTGCAGAAGGCAGGCCTGGAGCTATCAAAGCCGTGGTCTTGTTGTCCCTCGTCCTGACAATCATGAGGCTATAACCCAGCTATGGAAATATTCATACCATAAGTGGCCACTCAGGGTGGGAGGAAGCAAAGGTCATTCATTCTCTTTCTTCTGGAAACGATGTAGTGCTTTCTGCTCCAGAACCACTAGTCCTCCCCACAGTTCTGTGGCATGAAAAGTGAAGATGTCTGGGCAGCTGACCAGGCATGGGCATCGCGGAACTCAGGACTCAGTTTCTCTTCATGTTTTTATAAAGTTCAAAGGAGTAGTTGTGTGTGTGTGTGTGTGTGTGTGTGTGTGTGTGTGTGTGTGTGTGTGTGTGTGTGTGTGTGTACATGCACAGGAGCATGTGAGCCATGTCATTTGTGTGGGTCAGCTTCAAATTCAGGTTATCGGGCCTGTGTGCCACATGCTCCTACCTGCTGAGGCAATCCATATGGGTTCTGGGGATTGAATTCAGGTCCTTGTACTTGCAAGACAAGCACTTTACTGATTTCAGCATCTCCCCCGTCCATTAGTACCATTGTTAATACTGCTCTGCCCTGGCTGCCCCGGAGACTAGCGATGGAGGGTGTAAGGTGGCTCACACAGCACCTACCACTTACTCTGGGCAGAGTCCATGGCTACTTCCTTTCTCCTTCCACATAAATCAGGCTTCGGGGCCCAGAGAGGTGATGACCCAGCATGCTAATGGCAAATCTAGAAACAGAGTCAGAGCTGTGAACTTGCCCTGTTTCTCCAGCTGGACGCAGTCCCTGCCTGTGGTGAGAGACACTCAGCTCAGCAGCTCCTTCTGACTTCCTGTTGTGACTTCTAGCTTGCCTTGTCCTTCATCGTCCCCAGCTCAGGGGCCCTTCACAGCATCATAGATTTCCTCAGTGGGGAAAGCCATCCGTTAGGAAAGCTGGGTGGGAGAGACAGACAGGTACATGAAGCACACAGCATTCCCTCCCAGTGACAGTGGGCAAACTGCCCTAGGAAAGGAGCTCCTTTGAGACAGTAGGATCCCTGCCAGCCCCCCCCCCCACCAAGTGCCTGTCATCACATCAGTGCACTTCTCTCTGCTCCTTTTTGTCTTGTAGATCCAATATTGTCATTGAAACTTAGCTCGGCTGGGCTTCAGATTTCCCAGCATCCTACAGGTCCCAGGCCTTTGCTCAGGCCGGGTTCCCTGGGTGGTAGAGTACCCAGGCACACTGGGGGCGTTCGGCTTTGCTGAGATCCTCCTGGATTGCAGTGTGTTTGAGCCTGTAGGTGGGAGTGGTTCCTGACTTGGATCAAAGGCAGGGAGAGTGGTGGCAGAGAGACAACCCAGCTGAGTCTGGGGTAAGCTAATCTGGGTGCCACTCAGGGTCTAGAGATGAGGCTAAGGGATCAGGAGATAGGTGAGCAACACATAGCTCACCTCATAGCTACAGAGCACCACACTGCCTGGCTCCAATCTTCTCTCCCTCTGGGGAAAGGAGAGAACCTGTCCCCTCAAGTTGTCTTCTCAGTTCCAAACATGTGCCATGGCATGCAGGTAATACCACCCTTCCAAACATACATAATACATACATACACATAGATACACACACATACATACACACACACATGCATATATACATACATAAATTTAAAATAATTTTTTAAAATTAAAAGTCCATGCAAGTCCATTGTCTTCCCAGCTAGGAAGGGTGAAACTGAGCAAAAAGAACAGTCAGCATGGAGGACGAACCAGGCAGCCGGCACGAGACCTATAGGAGGTATCCTGTGTAACAGAGGGCTCCCACGCTCCCAAGCCTCCTATCAGCCCAGCCCAGGCGGGCTGATCCTCAAGCCCCCTGGTCACAGAAAATGCAGGGCTGGGCAGGAGCTCCTGACTGAGCGGGAAGGGAGGGGACAGATAGGAAGCCTCCCTGCATGAGCTGCCCTCCACATGATTAGTCCCTGACAGCACCTTTTCATTAAACTGTCTCTTTCTGCGGCTTGGGTCCCTGGAGTAATGAAGGCCTTGACTCCTTTCATGGCTGTCTGCCTGTCTTCCAAGCAGCTGCCTCTGTGCTTCTCCAAGCCTCTGACATTTTCAGAGCCAACAATTATGGAATCCAAAGATGATTCTAGAAGGCAGCAGGAACTTACCCCTCCCTACCCACCCACCCTCCCACCCATGCTGTCTGATGTGCCTCGGGCCTTGGAACAAAATGGGTTTTTGTCACAGCCCAGCCTGCTGGGGCTCTAGTGGCTCAGAAACCCTGGAAGTGAGGAAGATTTTGGTAGGAAAGTGCTGGGTTCTAGGGGCCCTGTTTCCCACCCTATCTCTGCATTCTTCTCTTTTCCCTCTCTGTGTTGTGCTGGTTTTGAACCTGACGTCATCAGGCAGCGAGTACCTGGTCAAGAAGGCCTTGTTCTCTGCAAAGGAGTTCAAAAGTAAAATCAGGGCCAAGGGATGGCTCACACACACACACACACACACACACACACACACACACACACACACACACACACACACACGAAAATATCATTTATAAAACAGAGCGGCTGTCTGCTTTATCAGAGGCTCAGGCTCCATGCATTTGAAAGCCGTGGATCTCGGTTGCTCAGCAGTTTCCAGAGCCACCAGGGTTTCTGTGCTTATTGTCCCCTAGAACATAGAGACATCCGGGGCTGTCCTCTTTGGAAAACGTTCAGTTTGTACATCTCTTGATTAGGCATTGGGGTACCCAGGGATGCTCAGTGGAAGGCTGTCATGGCGTCTGGCTGTCTGAGAACTAGAGGCAGACTTGGACAGAAGCCTGAGAATGCAGTGCTAAACAGAGAGGTCCCAGGGGTGTTCTTGCCCCAGCTGCCCTGCACTGGGGACAGGGCTTCCCTTCAGAGCCTGGAACCCTCTGATCTCCCTCCCGTACATGCCTGACCTGAGCCTTCCGGATGGCTAAGGAGCAGGGTCTGCTTAAACGGAGCTGGGCACTGGCAAGTGAATCCTTTGGGAAGCTGGGGTTTTCCCCCAAGTTCCAGAGGCTGGGCCTGTTTTGTGCTGGAGGTCTGTGAAGGAGGCATGGCTCTGAAGGCACATGACCGCACTTCGGTGCCACCATCTCTGCTCATGAGTCTGTCCTGGTGTGAACAATGACCTTTGTATTACCTCCTGTCTGGGTTCTTTGAGAACGCCCTGCTTCTGAGCCCTGGAAGAGGATGGGGGCTGGGGTGGGGGGGGGGCTGGTTTATTCCTTCTCCACCACTCTAATATTTGCTGGTATTGCTGACCTTCAAAGGATGGGCTTCTCTTTTGGCTTAAAGCAATTCTTCCTCCCTTTCTCCTTTCTTCCCTCCCTCTCTTCCTCTCTCCTTTCTTCCTTCTCTCTCTCCCCCTCCTTTTTCTTCCTTTCCCCCTCTTCCCTCCCCCCAGCTCAAGGACACCCACAGGTTTTTTATTTCCTGTCTAATCCTTGTGAACTCTTGGAATGGGAGCATTATCCTCTGCTAGAATGGAATCCTGTCATCATTTTCTAACCGTGACCTTGGGCAGGTCACTGTCCCCCTAGAACTTCAATTTCCCCACAAATAAAAGAGTATAATCATTTTTTAAAAACATAATTTATTCACCCTATTTCAATCCTCTTGTGTCAGGAATTAATTATTCAAGTGCTTTATAGAAATAGCCTCCTGTAGTCCTTATAAGGAGGCCTGGAGAGATGCTCAGGAGGTGAAAGCGCATGCGGAGCAAGCAAAGGACCTGAGTTCAAACCCCCTGTACCCACACAAGAACCTAAGTGTGCCCCTCTATGCAGACCTATAACCCCGCACTGCAGGAGGCAGAGACAGGAATGACTAGAGCCTCCTGGCTACCACCTTAGCTTTAGGCTCAGTGAAAGACCCTGTCTGGAGAGAATAAAGTAGAAAGTAACATAGCAGAAGACATGATGTCCTCCATGTTACCCATGGCCAAGTAGACAGACAGATCTGGGATTCACGGAGAGCCAGCATCCCAACTCCATTAATGTCCTGCTATGCTGTGTCTATCCATTCAACCCATGTCAGATGTTCCCAAAACCATACTTAGCTTGTGTGCACCCCTCTAGATTCTTTTCCCTCCCTACTCCCAGTACAGCAAACATTGGGGCCACACCAGGTGGGACTGTGACAGGTACTAGCAGGCTGGGAATAGCACTGGCAAGTGTTCCCCATTACCCCCTCTCCTCAGCTTCAGGGCAGTTAGCCCTAGAGCTCTGTGTCTTCTGTGGAGCTGGCTATTTCCTGAGGCAGCAGAGCCTGACGATGTTGTAATCCCTGTTGTAGACTACAGGCCCTAGGGTCGCAGGCCTCCTCCTCCTCTCCCAGAGAGGGCCTTGCCTGCATTGACACACTGTCATCAGGAACGGTATAGGCTGAGTCTCTGGTGGGTGGGGAGCTGGTGAGGAAAAGTTCCTTCTGTGGGACCTGCTGGGTAGGTCACACCACGTCCCTCCCTGTGGAGAGCCCAGGCCACAGGCAGAAGTCACCTTTTCCTGACCTCTTCCTCGGGGTTTCTCAGCCCAGAGGCTGCTGCTTACAGTCCCTCACAGACAGGCTGGGCCTCTGGGAGCTGCAGGAAGTGTCTGCAGAGCTGAGCGGTTTGGGTTCCCTGAGTGAAGCCGTCATGGCAGCTGTCAGAAGGGAACCCTGATGAGTCAAATGTGGCCCAGGAGCCTGGCTGGGAGTGAAAAAGAAGCTGCTGGGGCCTGGGGTCCTGCTGGGGCCAGAGCGAGATGGCTTGCTGCAATGTCACTGAAAATCAACTGGGTCATCTCTTGTGGCGTGGGTGGCACCCGTGGGCTGCCAACCCCTGTGCTTTTATCACAGATGTGGAGATGGTATCGCCCAACTGCCTTGAGCGCCCGGCAGGGTACGAGGCTGCAGGGCGATGGCATGATAGTATTCTCGGCAGAGCTCATGGGTCTGGAGACACAAAGGAGGGGACAGGGTAAAGCCACCATTGGGAGGAAAGGATGAAAGAGCCCTGGGCACCTTCAGAGCAGCATTGGCCCTAGACCGATTATCAGGGGCATAAAACAGTTACCTTCTCCCTGGTTTGAGTCAGGGCCTGCTGTGACACAGTTGCTGGCTCACTGGCTCAGGGCTGTCCCCTCCTACTTTAGTATGGAAGGTTAGAGATAAGAAGAGTGACTTTGGAGTCTGCTTGACTCAAAGGAGATCTCATCTCTTCCTTGAAGAACTGGGCAACCTTGAGGGAGCCAACCTCTCCGGATCTATTTTCCCTATCTCTAAAATGGGCCTAATCCCAGCTCCCTGGCTATGAGAATGAATGGTGGTCACATGGGTGAAGGGATGGTGTATTGGGGTTCTCCGGAGGGACAAACCCAGCGGAAGGAATGTGTCTTACAAAGGGCTTGTTAGATTGACTTACACAAGAGAGGTTGGGTAGCCTAACAGTGGTTGTCTGCATGCTGGGACAGGTGAGAGCTTTGTAGCTGCTCAGTCCAAAAAGATGGATGCCTCAGCAGCTCCACTGTAAGACTAAGGCCCTGGAAGATTGCTGGAGAGCCACTTCTCTTTATCCATGTTGAAGGGCCAAGAGGCTGGATTAGCAAAGGTTGTACAGCAGCAGTAGAGTAGATGCATTTCCCAGCAGGCAGGGAAGAGGGACAGGCAAAATCAGCTGTGTCCTCCCCTAAGACATACCACAGGAAGATGCCTATGGTGGTTTGAATATGTATGGCCCAGAGAGTGCCACTATTAGGAGGTATGACATTGTTGGAGTTGGTGTGTCACTGTGGGTATGGGCTTTATGACCCTCGTCAGCCTAGCTGCTTGGAAGTCAGTCTTCTCCCTGTTTGCCTTTGAAGCAAGATGTAGAACTCTCAGCACCTCCTATACCATGCCAGCCTAGATGCTGCCATGCTTCTGCCTTGATGATAATGGACTGAACCTGTGAACCTGTAAGCCAGCCCCAATTAAATGTTGTCCTTCATAAGACTTATCTTGGTCACGGTGTCTGTTCACAGCCGTAAAATCCTAACTAAGACAATGCTAGCTCTCTGGGAGGATATTCCAGAATGTTGATCTTCCAAAGGTGGCCCTTCCACAGGTGTGTCTCTTCGTTGACCTCAGATTCAATCAAGTTGACAGCCAAGAGGTACCTTCACAGACAAGATGCACCAGGAACTCACTCCTGCCAGGCAGGCCCTCTCCTTTTCACATCTTTTAGCCCCACAGCCTTTTCCTCTTTCCTTGGGTGTTGACTGAGTCTTCATTGGTAGTCTGTCTCTGCCTAGGATTTCATAGGTGGGTCGGAGGACACATGTCACAGGCTTCATGGGACGCATATGGCTTCTCTGGAAACTGTTTTACTCTCTTCCCAGTGAGATAAAAAGCATCAACATCGGGTACCAACTAGATCTTCTTAAATTATTTTCTTCTTTGAACCCCTTTTTTCCTACCAAGTAACTTCTGTGGACCCTCCACATACATTGGTCTATACTATAGGTATAAAAATTAAATGTTTACTGATAATATGTCAATGAAGAAATTGGTTTAAAAACAACTCCTCTGCTAAGTTAAGTTGACTGTTTATTAAAGGGGGGGAAAAGCCTCCCAGTGAGGAGACATACTTGTTCGTGGTTACAAACAGCCAGACCTAGGCTGGATATTTGGCATGCAGGATGTGGTCCATCTTCACTGTATTTTCAGAGTTGATCAATATTTCCATTTTATAACCACCAATAAAGAGGCCACTTTGTATAACTCCAGAGTACAAAACAGCAGAAACATGCTCAAGGCTGTTTCAGAAACCTGGAAGTTCTGTCCTCACCCAAGTCGAAATTTACTTAGACTTAAAAGTGTAACTGAAGCCAGCAACTCGAAGAGCAATTTGAAAAATCAAACATTCAAACATAATCCAATCTGAAGATACACGGATCTGATACTTACATGCTAAGCAACGGTGATGGGAAAATATTAAAAGTCTTCGTTTTCTGTCATCAAACGACCTCACTTCTGGAAGGGCAGAAAACGTTGTGCGCACAGTAGAAACACTGCTGTCCTGGACACCCTGGCTCCAGAGCTGAGCTGAAGCAGCTCAGACGGGGCCTCTTAGTGCTGCACGGTGAGTCACACGTGCAGTGTAAGGCGGTGTAAGTGTGCTTTATGCTTGTTGAAGCTTCAGCAAAGTCGTGCAATGCCACACAGCCGTGTGCTGTCTGCTGCACCTCAGATTCCTGCTTTGAATCTGTCTCTGGTGGCCGTGTACCCTGAAGCATCTCACCTGGGTTGAACTTTTTACCAAGATTCACCAGTTTTGGACATTTTTTGGACACATTTTCTTAAAGATTTATTTATTTTATTTATTTTCAGACACACCAGAAGAGGGCATCAGATCCCATTACAGATGGTTGTGAGCCACCATGTGGTTGCTGGGAGTTGAACTCACAACCTCTGGAAGAGCAGTCAGTGCTCCTAACTTCTGAGCCATCTCTCCAGCCCAGGGTTGAACTTTTGCAACCCTCAGATTTGTTTTGCCAGCTCTGCATGGTTCATCCAACTCTTTGACACTTCAGGAATCTGTGAAGGAGCTGAGTGGATGAGCAGGGCTGTGTTCCAATAAAACTTTATTTACAAAAACATCAGTAAACCAGCTCTGGTCTGCAGGTTATAGTTTGTCAAAGGCTAGTACTATTTCAAGTCCAGGCACCCCAGCTTATTGCATGCCCTCCCTGCCCACTGAACTTTTAATCTATTACATTTTTATGTTTAGTTTTTTGCTTTCCTGATACATTGGATGTGACTTCTTCAAAGCTGCCTTCTAACTCACTAATTTCTTCTTTATCCATGTCTACAGTTCACTGATTATATTTTCCATCTCCAGAAACCTTGGTCTTAGACAAGCTATGACTTTTGGTAGTGCCTTGTACTTTTGCTACTTTTTCTATTCCATCTTGTGTTTCTATTCATTTGATTCATAATTTTTCTATATATGACTGCATCATTGTTATATGCAAGCTTTTTTG
Source organism: Rattus rattus (assembly GCF_011064425.1). Classification (NCBI taxonomy): domain Eukaryota; kingdom Metazoa; phylum Chordata; class Mammalia; order Rodentia; family Muridae; genus Rattus; species Rattus rattus. The sequence continues at coordinate 55,342,421 of NC_046161.1, forward strand.
ATGATCTCAATCAGTGACTTTCAACAACTGGTGGCATTTTTTTTTTCCCTTCTCTTGTGGACAATTTTGAGATTCCCTGATTGGAGACGCATAGATAGCTCCTGTAGTTGCTTCTCCAAACCACCAGGGGGCACCACCAAACCTGGATGGCTTGCCTTGTCCCAGGGCTGGTGTGATTTCAAACCCTAGGCTCAAGGAATTGTGGGTGGAAATTTTGTCCCTTAGCACTTGCTGCTCTGGAACTGAGGTTCAGGTGCAGAATTAGACTTTTCGTGCTCACTGCCCTTGCCCTTCCCGATGCGTAACCAGCAGTGTGTGTGTGTGTGTGTGTGTGTGTGTGTGTGTGTGTGTGTGTGTGTGTATGACTAGGGTGCAGTATTCTGTCCCCGTGACATTTCTTTAAAGTGGACTGAAACTGGAAACAAACAAATGCCAGCCACAGGAGAAGCAGGCTTCTAAAAACAACAAAAACAGCAACAAAACGTTGTGGGTGGAGAGGATGTATGGGGGAGGGTGGGTAGTGCGCTCACATTGGTGAGAGTGTGCAAGTCAGAGGACAACTTTTAGGAGTTGGTTCTCTCTACCATGTACATCCCGGGGACTGAACCCAAGTCATCAGACTGGGCAGCAAGTGCCTTCACCCACTGAGCCATCCTGCCAGCCCGTAGGCTCCATGCTCCATGAAGATGGGGAAACTGGGGCTTGTAAGGCTCACTCTCTGACACTGGGTTCCCTTAAGGAAGACTCCGCTCACTGGGTGCTCACCTGCTGCAGGGCAGAATGAATTAGAGAGCCATGCCGTCACCTGTCGGGGTTTCTCAGGGTCAGGCTTTCTAAGGGATCTTGCTTATCCACTCTTTCTGAGTCTAGAGCTCTGAGAGTCAGAAAGTTGACCTTGTCGCTCTCTTGAGAACACAGCAGCAGTGGCTCACTCTGGCTGACCTGTGGTTATTCGTAGTCTTTGATTCAGAAGGAATATTGAGCATGTGGCTGCAGGAATACTATGTGTGATCACATGGGCTGTTGCCACAGCCTTGGTGGAGGTGTTATATAATACACAGAGTTGTCACAGTCGCACCTATCAAAACCCTAACACTTCTGATCTTCAGAGGACACCTAGTTCCTGAGTTCCGGAAAGGACCCGTGTGACTAAAGCTGAGGAAGAACACCTGGCACCACTACCCATGAGAGCGTAGGCCAGCACCCACACCTGACAGCCCGGTGTGTTTTCCCTGCACTTAGGGACCGGGTGTGGGATCACAGTGAGACCAGAGCACAGGGAGCAGAGCGAGGCAGGTTTCTGTGGGCTTTTATCCCTCTTACAGGACTGCCTGTCAGCCTGGTGCTATGCAAGCCCTTGTACAATGATTCCTTAACACTGAACCAGCAGCAGAGACTTTTGAAAAATCACACCAAGAACAGGCCGACGAGATGGCTTACCCAGTAAAGCGTTCACCCTGTGAGCACAAAGACATGAATCTGGATCCCCAGAACTCATGTTAAAAAGCTGGGGGCTGGGGAGGGGTGTCGGTATGTAGGCAGAAACAGGAAGATTCTGGGGCCTGCTGGCCAGCTAGTCTAGCCGGATCAGGAAGCTCCTGGCTTAGTGAGAAACCTTGCCTCCAAAAACAAAGTGGAGAGTGGCAGGCACACACCCAACTGTTAACCTTTGACCTCCATAGGCATGTGTCTGTGCACACGCATCTGGGCTCTCATGCACATGCACACACATACACACCAAGAATGCAAGAATCTAATTCTTGAAAAGCACAGAGAATGTGCAATACAGTAGAAAAAACTAAATTCTTCCTTTACCTGAACTTCCCTCCCCAGAAGTAACCATAGCAACACTTGAAGTACATTTTCCTTCCCCAGTCTGAATATTTACAGGTGTGTTATAGGCACTCAGATTTCTCTCTCTCTCTCTCTCTCTCTCTCTCTCTCTCTCTCTCTCTGTATGTGTGTATATGTGTGTATGTGTGTGTATGTGTGTGTATGTGTGTGTATGTGTGTGTATGTGTGTGTATGTGTGTGTATGTGTATGTATGTGTGTATGTGTATATATGTGTATGTATGTGTGTATGTGTATGTGTGTGTATGTGTGTGTGAATGTGTGTGTGTATGTATGTGTGAATGTATGTGTATGTGTGTGTGTGAATGTGTGTATGTATGTATGTGTGTGTGAATGTATGTGTGTGTATGTGTATGTGTGTGTATGTGTGTGTGTATATGTGTGTATGTGTGTGCATGTGTGTGTGTATATGTGTGTGTGTGGTGTGTGTATGTGTGTGTATATGTGCATGCTGGTTGCATTGGCACAGATAGACTGGATTTGTTTTCTAGCACGGGAATACTGTGGTTTAAAATGACCCTTCCCCCTGTTTCCGGACGTCATCGTGCTGGGTTAGAGGTCACGCGCTTTTAAACTTCAACAGCTACTGCCAAGTCACCTTTGAGCAACCTCTGCCGGTTTACAGTGCAAGCAAATGATTGCTTCCTTGATTTTCCGCCAATATCTGGCACTATTAATCTTCACTTTGGCTAGCCGGCGAGGGGAGGGTGTTCTCACCTGCCTTTCCCGGCTGGCGTGTGAAGGCAAATGTCATTCTTCATCGCTGAAAGACGACTGCACTTCACCAGCCACGGGCTGCCCCTTCATAGTCTTTGTCCCCCATTTTACCTGAGGTTTATTATCCCTTCCTTGCTGATTGGCGGGTGCTCTTTACATGCATTTTATTCAATCTATTATCATTTTAATGGAGGTGACTCAAACCAGGTAAAGGCGGAGACCATCACGGTAGAGTTTGAGGAGTCTTGATAAATGTGGGGGCCCATCCCCCAAACGCAGACATGAGACATCTTCATCACTCCTGAGAGGTCCCTCGGGTCCACTTCCAGCCAATACCTCCGGCGGCAGTCATCGCTCTGAGCTCTGCCACTGGAGATTGGACGTTTCTTCCTGGACTTCCTTTAATGGGATCACACAGATAAGTTCTTTTATGTCTCCGTCTTTTGTCCAGTGTGTCATTCTGAGACCCTGCCATTCACATGTACTGCAGCTGGTTTCCTGGGATGGTAGTCTCTCGTGTGAGTATAATGTTGGCCTTGCAGATTAAGATTATTCAGAAACCATATGAAACACGTGCAGACAACATGTGTTGCTATTGTTTCCTAAGTGACATGAGGTGACAACCACTGGCCCAGTGTTGACACTGTTCTAATCATCTAGAGGTGTGTCGGGGACATACTAAGTTCTGGGCCAGTGCTGTACTGGCTGTGTGAGGAGCATCAGTGCTCGAGAAGGTGGCCATGAGGGCGTGTTCCTGGAGCCGGAAGCTGCTGGACAGCTGAACCACCTACTAGTTGTTGGTTCTCTTCCTGGTGAACAGACTGGTTCTCTCCTCTGGTGCTCTTAGGAACATGGCTGCTGTGAACACTTCTCGAGTCTTTGTGTAGATACGTCCTCTGACTTCTCTTAGATAAACATCTGGGAGCTGAGGCACTGTGGCCCCTGAGAGTATGTGTTTAATGGTTTTTTTTTGAGGAATTTACAAACATTTGAGGGTTTTTTAAAACATTGTGTATGTATCATGTGTGTATGCATGTATACCTGTGATGTGCATGTGTGATATTATGTATCTGTGTGATATGTGTGTGAGAGAACTGATGTGTGTGTATGTGTGTGCAATGTGTGCATATTCATGTACGTGTGGCATCGTGTTGCAAATGGAAGCCAGAGGGCGAGCTCCGGTGTCATCCTTGCCTTTCACCTTGTTTGAGCCAGGTAGCTAGAGAATTCCGTTTCTGCCTCCGGTCTCCCTGTAAGCATGCTGCGGTCAGGCGTGCACGCTGCCACGTCTTTTACTCTGGTTCTGGGCTCTGAACTGAGATCCTCAGGGTTGCACAGCAAGGACTTTCCCAGGCTCACCCTCTCCCAGCCCTAACCAGTTTTCCACTGATGTGCCTGGAGTGCCTTAAATACAGCCACCCTGGTCACATGTCAGTCACATGAGTTTTAGTGACTCTTGTCTTTTGTTATAGAGCTCTCTCACATTCCCATGAAGTCACCCCTGGTTTTACTTAGTAGTTTCTGGGACTTCTGGGTTCAGGTGCTCCTCTACTCTGTTTCCTATATTTTGTGCCCTTTTGTTTTTATCTAGGATGTAGCCATTTTGTATGAGCTGAGGAACGTAAGGACTGGCAGCCCAGATAGTCCTCTGACCCGAGGTTGCCCTCTGACCTCCATGTTTGTTCTGTGACAGGTGACTTTCATCCACACAAACGCATGTGTGTCCACACACTCATTTTTAAATCTTTCCATTTAAAAATTAAAACTGCTTCTCAAACTGGATGTGGTGGCATATGGCTACAATCCCAGCACCCCAGGGGTAGAAAGAGGAAGGCCAGGAGTTCAAGGTTGTCCTAAACTGTATTATCAATGTGAGGTTTCCCCGGGCTAGCCTGGGCTACATTAGACCCAGTTTCAAAAAAGTGAAAATAGGATCCAAAGAGATGGCTCAGCAGTTAAGAACACATGTACTCCAGCTCCAGGCTCTTCTGTTTCTGACCTCTATGTGCACCTGCCCTCGTGTGCCCAAGCTCACAGGGACACACAGCTACACATAATTTTAAATTATTTTTAAAACATCAAAACTAAGCCCTGTTTTCCCTTCTGAGACTTCAGCCCCCATCCACATCCTTAACATAAATTCTATGAGAAAGAGGTGGGAACTGGCTTGTGTTTATGCACATGTATGCATATTCATGCTTGGAAGTGACACGTGTCTAAAGAAATACGGAGAGAAAGAACCAGCAAACAGCGGTGGTGGGGTGGGGGCAGGAAACACTACCATGGGAATAAAACTTCTTTAGGCAGGATTTTTAATACAGCTTTGTGTTCTGAATCATTCGTACATAATTTGTACATGATTTACATGTTCAAAAAAATTAATCAAATCAAATGAAAATTAGGAAAGAGGAAAATGCCAAGTTATGCACTAGCAGGAACACATAGACAAAATTATAAATTACTAGTGAGCCTGGTCACAAAGCAAGAAGAAAAAATTAAACCTTATTTAAATAATCTTGGGGGGGGAATATCCTGCCTATATATCCATGGTGGGAAATAGTCTAAGGACAAACAAAATTGAAAAAAAAAAGGGGGGGGGGCTGGAGAAATGGCTCAGCGGCTATGAGTGCTTGCTGTTCTTCCAAAACACCTGAGTTCTGTAGCTCACAGCCTCCTGAAACCCCAAGTCTAGGGATCCCATGCCCTCCTCTGGCGCGCACACACATGCGCGCGCGCGCGCGCACACACACACACACACACACACACACACACACACACACTCCATTTTAAAAATGACAAGCTGTCAGCTTTACTTGTGTTTCTAAAGATGGTTAGCCAGTGGTTAATACGTAGGGAACAGCTTTCTCTACTGTCACAAACTCTAGGCAACTTACAGGAAGTATGACTTCCAATCGGGAATCAGACACGCTACCTCTGCACCACGCAATTGTAAAATGTGCGCTGGTTCGCAGTTCCTGGGGTTCTGTTCACCCCTGGGGGAAGGCAGAGGGGATGGAGAAGGAGTGTATGATGCGGGCTGCTCCCTTGGTGGCTGGGTCAGGAAACAGAGAGAACCAGATCAGACCCAGTCGCCAGCTGTGCCCAGCCCACCTCAAGGGACCCAGGTTGCCCAGCCAAGTTCTAGCTCTTAAAAGCTACCCAACATCCCCAAATAGCGCCACCAGTTGGAGACCACATGCTCAAACACATGGGCGTGCGGGAAGGAGGCATTTTTGCATTCAAACCAAAATAGGAGTCAAAGTTTTCCAAAATGAGATTCAAATAAGACGTTTTTTTTAAAAAAAAAAAGAATTAAAAAAAAGCCTAATATATGCACATATTGAAATATTACTCCTGATCTTATAAATCTGTAAGATTATTATGAACCGATTAAAAACAAATACATTTATATAAGTAATTCCACCGTATTTAAAGGAAAGACCCCGACTCCTGTGCAATGCTTTCAATGCTGCCTTTCAGGTCACGTGACTCACGGGGACAGCGTACAAGCTGACAAATGAAATAACTGAGCAAGCACAAGGTGTGGGCCGATCTACAAGACACAGCCTTAGGGGGTGGGCCACTCGAAAGAGCAAACTCCCAACGGGAGAAGTTGTAGGGAAAGCCCACATTTACATGCGAAGAAGGAATCTAGGATCCAAATAAAATGACCAGGAAACCATCGAACCGCCCAAGCCTATGAGAAGAGCATCCGAAGGAAGGGACCAGGAGCCTGGGCCAGAGGCCGGTGGAATCATGGGTACTTTGGTCAGGCATGAGCTGGAGAGTATCGTTCTGGAAAATGCATCGGAGGAACTGAAGACGATGAGGGGTGTGGTCTAAAGCCGCCTTTAGATGGTGCCATAAAAATGAACATTTGCTGAGGTGTAGCTCAGTGTGAGAGGGATCGTCTCGTACGAACAAGGCCATGGGTTGGGTCACTCCCTAGCACCACAGACACAAACGTTCATGGAGCTGAATCAAGGCAGCATGGCAGCATATTAAAACGGCCTATCATAGCCAGGGTAGGCCAGGGTAGGCCAGGGTAGGCCAGGGTAGGCCAGGGTAGGCCAGGGTAGGCCAGGGTAGGCCAGGGTAGGCCAGGGTAGGCCAGTGCAACCTTCCAGGAGAAGCACACTGTGTTGTGGGAGGGGATTCTCTTCCCGGGAGCATGAGTAAGTCCCTCTTTGTGCTCTGCAGGCCTCAGTCTGAGCTTTGCTCTTCCACAAGGTTGCACAAGTGAGGCCTAGAGGGTCACAACGAGAGCCGTGACCCACGTGCAGCCTCCGATCCCGCCATCACGGCTTTGTCAGTGACCTGAGAACCTCAACAGCTTGCTCCTTGTGTGCACCTGTGCATGGTTGTGACAGCTACAGAGGGCTCATCCCTTTCAACCTGTCCTTTAACTTTTTTTTGCTTCAGAACTTTTTGTTGTGCATGTGGTGACAACATGTGTTACTTAATGAGCCATTTTAAAGTGCACACAGCTAAGGGCATGTAGTATGTTCACCATGTGTGTAGCCAGCAGCACTCTGGTTATATAACTTTTTTTTTTTTTTTTTGAGACAAAAGACCCAACATGAATGACTTAAGAAGGATTTATTTTGGCTCCTAGATTTGGTGGTTTCAGATCACAGTACTTGTCTCTGTTAATGCTGGACCATTACAAGGCTGAATATCATGATAGCAAGAGTGTGTGGCAGAGGAGGACCGTCTAGTGATAGAAAGGAAGAGAGAGAAATATCGGATGCCCTGGACAAGATACCCCAGGACCTACCTTCAGTGATGTATGCCTTCCTACTGGTTCTAGCCCCTACAGTTTCCATAACCTCTCAAATAGCACCGCCAAGTAGGGCCAACGTGCAATATCAGAGCCTGTGGTTTCATATTCAGATCGAGCCTTTAGTTTCCCAGCAGGGCCCTTGACCAGAGAGAAGCTGTGTACAGCAGACTCCCTTCTGTCATCTGTCCAGGACACCTGGGCCTGGCGGTGGGCTGCAGGGATGTATTCTGTTCTGGAAACTCAGCAGCAGAAGTGTCCGGGAGCAGAAGTGGGTACACCACAGTGACAAGTGTCCCACAGATGATGTAGACACAACTCAAAGGAGTGCTTGATACAATAACTCCTAAGGTTTTGTGTGTGTGCGCGTGCGTGCCCGTGTGTGTGTGATCAACCCCTGTCTATTCTGGCACCTGGGGACCTCTGTGACTACAGTTTGTATTTTTGTGTAGAAAGCCACTGTTTTTGTGGATTTCTGTCTGCCAGTACTAAGTGCTTTGCACATGCCTTTTCATCCAGTCCTCTGAATGGACCTGGGAGGCAGTGACTACCTCTGGGGTCACAACACTAACAGGAGCTGGGGTATCACAGTGGGCTGACTTGCGGTGGGACTGGAGTTTAGAACTTCTGGTATCTGGCCCCAGAGTCCATCTTCTCCATGGTAAAGACCCCATATCCATTCACACAGTAGGCGTGAGAGATGTGACATTTCCTCCTGAGGTACAGCAGATGCTCCAAGGAGGAAGTGAAGAGAAGGTGGAGGAAACAGAACCATTTTTGAAGGGAGTGCCCACAATCCAGGAGCATAATGGTTCTCTGAGGGAGTACAGGAAAAAAAAAAAAAAAAAAAAAAAACCCTGAATTCTCTAGAAATGATTGTGCGTCAAAGAAAAACAGGTGCTAAAGTCTCCTGAGACCTCAGCTGAGGGGCCAGGAAGTCATGGTCTGCTAGTTTGTGAGTGTGTCTGGGCCTGTGTGGGGCCCAGGCTGGGCTACATGGTGGGGTTTCTATCTGCTTAGCAATAGATGCAGCCAAGAAAAGGCATGGTTTCCAGAGGTCCCATAGGGGCTCTAGTGCACCAGGGTTGAACCATTTACGTCCTCGGTGGCTTAGAGTCAGACAGAGCCAAAACAAATGGGCCTGGTTCAAACCAGTTCCTGTCAGCTCCTGGTCACTTCCTCAGTCCTGCAACTACTCTGGCTTGTGGCTGGTGTCTGTTTTGATTGTTAGGCATCTATCTGTGCCTCTATGTGGGGTGCCTTCGTGGGGGTAGGCATTGATATAGCTGCAGCTGGTAGGAGGGTTTTATGTGGGGGAAGCCTAGGGAAATTCCCCGAGAGAGGACCAATGACCTGATTTGGGATCAAGCCCTCTGCCTTCTGTTTCTGACTGTGGCAGGCTGGAAGTGGGGAGGCTTTCAAAGCAGAGAAGCTGTCATCTTTTGATGTGTTTCTAAGGAGAAAATTGGGTTCCCATGATACTGTCTAGGCCTGAGGTCTAAACAACAATAAATAGTTATTCAGGACCCAAGGTCTAAAAGTCTACTTAGGGGTGAGGAGAAACCTTGCCAGAGCCTCACATGCAAAAGGCAAAGCAAAAGGCTTTCTGTTAGACAGTGAGATTCCCCTGCCTCCAATCTGAGGGGAGGTACATGCCCAAGGGACATATCATATGTACAGTTCTTCCTTTCCTGGGCTTGAATTGTATGGTGGGTCTGTAAAGTGCTTGCTCTACCTGGAGGTATCCTGGAACCCTCATCTGACCAGTTCCTGCCTTCATCCCATCCTTCCATCCACATGTCTGTCTGTCCATCTGTATGTCTATCTGTCCATCTGTCTGCCTGTCCATCCATCTGTCTGTCCGTCCATCCACCCATCCCATCCCTACAGATATACATTTATCAATTATGTATGTAAACACACACACGCGCGCACACACACACACACACACACACACACACACACACACACACACCTGATATAACTTACAGGAGGCAAGATGTATTTTAGCTCACGGTTTTGGAGATCTCAGCCCATGGTTGCTTGGCCCCATCACTGTGGATTTGTGGTGAGATGAGGTATCGTGGTGGAAAGAAATAGTTAAGCAGAACAGCTCACCCCGTGGCAGCCAGGGCACACGGAGAGACAGAGGAAGGGCTAGAGACAAAACATGCCCTTCAAAGGCACGCCCCTAGAGATCTGCCTCCTTCCATTAGGCCCTACCCCAGAGAGCTCCCACTCCTCCTAAAAGAGAGCTACAGTTAGGGACAAAACCTTCAACACTGAAACCTTTGAGCTTGCTACATAATAAAAACATCAGCTTCACCCATCCACCTGCCCAGAATGCGTGGTTCTGAGCTAGACTTTGGAAGCCAGAGGTAATTTAAGACGTAGCTCCTCTCCTTAGAACCTGAATGGAAGGCAGAAGGCAGAACACCTGGCTTCAGTGGAGACGTGGGCAAAGCAGATGGCTACATGGTCAGCCTGGTGGAGAAGCTGGAGGTTAGTCCTGCTGTGAGGGCTCAGGAGTCCGTACAGAAGCGATGGACATGCATACATGGTTTGAACAGGGTCTCCAAGGGAGAGCAAGGCAGACGGTAAAGGGGTGGTTGTTCTGAGTAGGAGGTCTGTATGTGCCAAGGCACTGAGCCAGCATAGCTGAGGGTGTGGCACACCTAGAACATCTGGAGGGAAGATCCGGCCAGTGAGCATGAAGAAGGAAGGATGCTGCTGAGACAGGTGGTACCTAAGAGAGGCAGCATCCATGTGTACAGTGAGATGGAGACGTCTCCCACAGCCACTGAGTGTCCATGAGTGTCTGCCTCGTGGGCCACACATCCTAGGCCCTGCCAGGCTGTCCCTCTCAGCCACCCATCTGGTGCTGCCCTCCTTACCTGCCTTCTCCAACAGGGTCGTGTGATATTGATGACTAGGGAGAGAGAAGGGGATGCCTGCTGGGAGAGACCTGTGGGAGCTGACCCTGGTGGGCGCTGGCCTGAGCCTGGGGATAAGTGAAATTCCTGAGCAGACTTGGCTTGCCCAGAAAGGGATGGGCCTGACTCATCTCTGTTATCCTCACAGCGGCACCCCAGACAGGAGCAAGTGAGTCCTTCCAAGCGCATTCACTGCCCTGACTCCAAAGCCAAGGAGGAAGCCTCCATTTTGTTTCCCTTGACGGGAATGGAGTGGGTTTTCTTTCTCCTTCCAGCCTGCCCTGGTGAGCCCTCCTTGTCCCTGCTGCCCAGCTTCTTGGCACCGAGCCCCTGCATCTTGTTATCACAGGCTTTGTGCTGTCTGTCACCTTTTATTACAAAACCTTCTGAAATTCTCCGAATCGTCTCGACGGTTATCATGCTCAACCACAGTGTGCTTGCAGGAGCCTCGGGCTGGAACCACAAGGCAGCCACAGTGCATCGGGGACTTCTGTTCTGTGCCCAGGCAGGCCCTCGCCTTTCTCCTCCCCACTAGGCAAGTTTTGCCAAGCTTCCTTCTCCCCCCCCCTCCCTCCTCCTCCTCTTCTACTTCTTCCTCCCCTACTTCCTCCTCCTCTCCTTTTTTCTCCTCCCTTTTCCCTTCTCTCCCTCTTTCCCCCTCCTCCTCTCCCCTTCTCCCCCTCCTCCTTCCCCCTCCTCTCCCCTCCTCCCTCCTCCTCCTTGAGTTAGACAGTGAAAGGATTCAGAACACATCCCTCTTGCTGGGGGTGGATCTGCAGAAGCTCTGTGGGGGCTGTGGGGCTTGCAGGGGTGCTGGAGTTCTGAGAGGAGCAGAAAGCTGGGGGAAGGTAAGGAGGAGGAAGCCACTGGCTGGCCTCATGTGCTTTGCAGCAGGCAGGTTCTAAACTCAGTGCCAGGGCCTCCCACAGGGTATGGGGGTGGGTACAAGATGCATACACTTGCCTGGAGGGACAGGGACCCAGGATGATACAGAGCGAGGTGAACAATTGTGTAGTCTGGGTTGTTCTGATTGCCCCACCCCATTGCCCCTGTGGTTGTGGGGTTCTGTGTAGTAACTGCCCCTGGGAACTTTGATACAGCAAAATGGAAAGCAGGGGTTGGTGTCGTTCTACTTAATCTGCGTCAGACCAGGGAGAAAACAAGGAGCTCGGCATGGAGTCTTTCTCCCCTTTGGGGTCTGGCCAGGGGAACAGACCCATGTGTCAGGCCAGTTCGGGAGGCCAGGTGTCCATTTGGGAAAGGCTGAGGAGGAGAAAGGCTTTGAATATGCTCTCTGCTCCCTTCCTATTGTGGACCCAGAGCTGCTGGGCTCCCAACCCCAGGTAGCAGCCACTCTGTGGCCCAGTCTGGCTCCTTTCCAGGAAGAAGAGCAGTGCCCCATCTTCATCCAGGAGCAGGGCGGCATCTGTGGACAGGGTGACCTTCGACGGGCGCTGCAGCTTCACTTCTGAAATGTGAGACCCCTTCCATGGAGACTGGATTCTGTTGCCTTACTTTGTTATGTTTTATTTTGTTTTGAGTCAGGGTCTCACCCTGCATCCCAGACTGGTCTGGAACTACCTATGTGTAGCCCAGGCAGATGTGGCATACGCAGCAGCAGCAATTCTCCTGTCTCAGTGCCCTGACTGCTGAGCTTGCAGGCTGACAGTGAGTAGTCTGAGAGAAACGGATACACTTAGCGGTCTGTCTGCTGACCACATGACTGAGCTCTGTGCCTAACAGCCTTGAGGGGCTTCGCAGTTGACAAATGGCTCTCGTGCAGTGTCATAACTCTCCGGAGGAGGTGTTTGTCCCCATAATTTACAGCTAAGGAAACTGAGGTGACTTGCTCACCACCATAGGCAGGGACCAGTTATCCACAACCCACGGCCTCACACTGAGAAGAGCTGGGCCCAGGAGCTGGGCTGAGAGAAAGAAAAAAAGGCAGGGTGGTTGAGGGCTGGGCTCATGGTATCAAAACCTAGGCTGAGGACTTGGGAAACCAGCAGGTAGGTCCTGGTTCTTACTGTCTCTTGCCCTCTGACCAAAGGACGGCATAGAAGCTGAGAGGTAGCCCAGACCATCTGTCCTTCAGGTGAAGAGAGAGAGAGAGAGAGAGAGAGAGAGAGAGAGAGAGAGAGAGAGAGAGAGAATATACATGAGCACAAGTACCTGTGCTGCCTTTGCATGAGGACAACCTTGGACACCATTCTTCATGTGCTAACCACCCTGGTTTGTTTGATTTTGTTTTTTTATGCAGAATCTCCCAGTAACCAATTAGGCTAGACTGACCGGCCAGCAAGCCCCAGGGATGGTCCTGTCTGGCTCTCCAGTACCTGGATTACAAGTCCTCATTACCACACCCGGCTTTTGTTTCATGAGGGCTCTGGGGATCACACTCACCCCCTGTTGCACAGCCATCATTTTACTAACAGCTACTTCCTCGGCCTCTGGACATTCTGACACGTTGTTAAAACTGTTTCCGAGAAAATATGATTTCCCATCCCGGCTTCAACATGTATTCGGGCACACCTGGCACTCGGCAGCCGCTCATACTATCTGCTAATGGTGACCTTAGAGATGATCCCCGAGATGGAAGGGCATCAGTCCAAAATGGCCACGCAGCAAATACAAACGGTGTGCCAGACAACTTGTCTCGGTGACACCTGAATCAAGGCAGTGACCTTGTGTCACAAAGGGAGCAGCTGCCATAAATATCCACAGTGGTGTGAAATACCAGGCTGCTCTCCACAGCCTATAAAATGGACATAAATGTTTACTTCATACTATAATTAGAAGAGGGGCCATGGGTTGCCATAAAAACCTAAAGATGGATGTTAAACCAACCACCTCCAAGGTATCATAAATTCTGCCCGAGGTTACACGAGTGTTTAGTAAACACTGATGAAAATTTTACTTACAACATGTTTTTTAAAAAGTGGTTTATTTTTATTTTAAGTGTATGTCTTGTGTGTCTGTGCACCACATGTGTGCAGTGCACATGGGGGCCAGAAGAGGGTGCAGTGCACATGGGGGCCAGAAGAGGGTACTGTTTCCCATAGAGCTGGAGTTAAGGATGGTAGTGAGCTGCCACGCGGGTGCTGGGAATGGAACCTGGGTCCTTTGCATAAGCAGCAAGTGCTCTTAACTGCTGAGCAGTCTTTCTAGCACTTAAGATATATTTTTTTGAAAGATGGTGTTATAATCTAGTCTTTTCAAAGATAATTAGGGAGGCCAGGAGCTGTGAATAAATAAGAGATAAAGTATCTCAATTCCCTTATACATTTATTTTATCATTAGTTAATTGTGTGTATATATATAACGTATATGTTTATGTGTGTGTATACATGTATGTAGAGTTCAAAGGTTAATATCAGGTGTCTCCCTCAGTCACTTTGACCAGGGAGCTCCAGGGAATCACCTGTCTCCACCCCTGACCTCATGAGAGTCCTCAGACTAAAGATGAGCGATAATGCACCACACTTTTACCTGGGAGCTGAGGATCCGATCTCAGGTCCTTATGCTTACATGGCACCGTGGTTCGACTATGAAAAGTTCCCCATACATTTGTGTGTTTGAGCATTCAGTCCTAAGCTGGTGCCATAGTCACGGAACCCTTAGTAAGTAGAGTCTTGCTGGAAGAAGTGGGCCACTGGGGGTGGGCCCTTATAACCTTGCCCCACTTCTTGTTCATTCTCTGTTTCCTGAAACCAGGTGCAGTGTGACAGCAACCTCCCACGCCATGCATATCCTGGCACAATAGACTGCGTGCCCCTGCTCCCTTGCATTGCATTGGCTAGGGTGTCTTACTACAGCAACAAGAAAGGAACTAAGACATTCGCAAGCAAGCATGTTACCAACTGAGCCATCTTCTAGCCCCCATTCCTTTTAGATATTCCCACAACAACTGGGACTCTGGGCTCCACTCTGCTGCTGCTGCTGCTGCTGCTGCTGCTGCTGCTGCTGCTGCTGCTGCTGCTGCTGCTGCTGCTGCTGCTGCTGAGGGACACATGTGTTTGCCAGCAGCAATTCCTGCCCACTGCTGAGCTTGGCCCCTCTCACTGTGTTCTCGGTGGTCAGTCCCCTCTTCTCTGCCCTATTCCTGTTTGGGCTGTGAAAGCCTGGGGTCTAGGAAAAGGAACATATGTCTTTTGGGAACTCACTTCTTGCTGGACACTTTAATCCTAGTACTTAGGAGGCAGAGGCAGGCAGATCTCTGAGTTTGAGGCCAGACTGGATTACAGAGCAAGTTTCAGGACAGACAGAGCTCTGTTACATAAAGAAACATTGTTTTAAAATAAAAACAAAACAAAACAAAAAACTGAAAAACAACCCCCCCCAAAAAAAAAAACAAAACAAAACCAAAAACACGGTTTTGAGACAGGGCTCCCTGCAGAGTAGGCTGGCCCCAAACCGATTCTGTAGCCCAGGATGACCTTGAGCTTTTGGTACTCTTACCTTCATTGCCCAAGCAACACCATGTTGTTTATGATTCCTAGGACCCAAACCAGGGCTTTGTACACACTAGGCAGGGACTCCACCAACCAAGCAGCATCCCTCGTCCTGAGAGGCCACTCCTGAGCCAGGGGCTCTGTGGCCTGTTTGGTGTCCACAGGACTCTGTAAGTTGAGTGTCTCCAGTCTGTGTAAAAGTTGCTCAAGTTGGGACTTGTCAGTGGGGACTGCGGCTGGCGGGGTGCCCCTGGAGTCCTGAGTCTTGTACTCATTGAAATGAAAGCTTCTGCACTGGACTCTCTGAACCGCGCTGTCCTACCAGAGAGCAACGGCTCTTAACAACCAGGAGGCAAAGCACACAGTTCTAGGCTGCGCGTGGCACACTCCAAAGCTGAAAGACACCAGCAACTGTCACTGTTTACACAGAGGGCTGGCTGACGGAAAATAGTATGTAGCTTCCTCCAAAACTTAGAAACAGCACTCACAGGAACCAGTAATCCCGCTTCTGAATAGCTAAGCCAAAGGAAACGAGAGGGAGAGATTCCTAGGCTCACTGGAGCTTACACAGCCTTGATAGTTATCAGCAGGGGAAGAGTGAAAAACATAACACACGCACACACACACACACACACACACACACAGAGAGAGAGAGAGAGAGAGAGAGAGAGAGAGAGAGAGAGAGAGAGAGCGCCTACAGACAAATCTGGAGGGTTGTAAGAAGCTAAAGGAGAAGGAACCAGGCACAGACCATAGGACTGCCTGGTCCTACCTGTCTGTGGGCTCTAAAGTCCAAGTCTTAAGAATGGAAGCACAAGTAAGTGGCAGGGACCCTCGGTGAGGGAGGCGGAGGGGTGGTCAAAGGACACAGATTTCCAGTTACACGGTAAGTTCTGGAGGGTCAATGAGTGGCGTGAAGACTATGGTTAATTGTGCAGATTTCAGATTTGATATGAGAGGAGATGAGGGGATGGAGAAATGAATTAGCCGGATTATGGCCTTCAGTCCCCTGTGCGGATCATGTTTGTAACTCAAATTATACAAGCGTTGCCAATTACACCTCAACCAAGCTGGAAAAACAAATAATTGAGAAACCTTAAACAAGGAGGAAGCCCTAAAGCAGGGTGGCTGTGTTAAATGCCAAGGGCTAGCCTCCAGTCAGACGGACCCCATGCTCCATCGGAAGGCTCAGTCACAGGACCCACTGCGCATCTCCACTCATGATTTAGAAGCCGTACCATCTGGGGCACATCATTTTCCTTTGGGTCTTGATTTACCTTGCTGTACAGTGGGACTACTTTGCCAGGGTCTTAGGCCTTGGGTGATTAAGGTGTGGAAACATGCCCGGGGGTGTATGGTGGAAGGTGGGATCTTTATTAATGAAGATCTTCGTCATGATGTGTCCAAGTGCGTTTGGGAGTGAAAGTCCGGAATGTAAATTCCCGACTCCCTTGAAGATCTGGCAGAGTTAAGGATTGACATCCATAACGACCCAGACGCGTGTCTGCTGGTATTCTGCCTAAGCTCAGCCCCCACAGTTACCTGGCAACAGCCAGGCATGCCTGGCTCACTGTAAAAGGGTCTGCTTGCCCCCTCATTCTCTTCTCTTGCTTTTCTCTTCTCCTGCCCTCTTCCCCTTTGTCCCTTCTCTCCCCATTCCCCTCCTGGCTTCCCTCCATGTGCCCATGGTCAGTCTCTACTCCTCTCCTCTCCTACTCTTCTCTCATTAAACCTTTCCATGTGGAACCATGTTGGCCCGTTGTGCTTTGTACCACAACAATGTCCATATCTACCCTCAGCCTTTCTCTCAGTCCATATCTACCCTGGCTGCCATTCAGGCATCTAGCCTCAGACCAGAGCAGTCGGGACTATTTGTAATCATCCACCCAGAGGGGTGCAGGGAGCAAGGCTTTTCCCCAACCCCATGTTTCTGTAGATTGGAGGCCTGGGCAGCCATCTTGTGTGAAACCCCTGGCTCTTCCTCTCCTCTTCTCAGCCCAGGTCTGTGTCCATCCCCAGTGGCATGGCTCTTGTGAGACCACCCTCCCTCTCAGAGTGTGAACAGAGAATCTTCAGGGCAGAGGAGGGAAAGCAGTTTATTTCGCCTGAGTGACAGGTCATTTCCAAGCTCCCCGTATAGCCCAACGCCTGCCCTTGATCTTCAAAGCTGTGGACTTCTCACGCTTGCTCATCTCAAAGGTCTGCTCAGTCCCAGGGTCTGGAAGGAAGTCCTCCATCCTCTTCCTCCTATCTTTCCTGAGCTTCCGTCCCATCAGCTTAGCCATCCTTAAACAGCCGGTTACGTCTGTGCAGTCATGAGCCAGCCGTCCGACACCCATTTTACAGAACAGAACAGACTGAGGCTCAAAAGAAATATTCTGAGCCCAGGATCCTCAACCAAGACGTGGCTTCCTTGGGTGTAGACACAGGGACAGTCGAGCATCTGCTGCTAGAGACCGAGGAAGAAAAGTAACAAAGGGGAGAATGTCGGCAGGTTACGGGGCTCTGGCTGCTCCCCTGATGCCAGCTGATGCTTTGGGCCTACTTCCCCAGCCCACCAGATGAGCCCATTTCATCCTGAACTGAACCATATCTGTCTCTGAAAGCCAGGGACTCTCCGCACGAAGCCAGGCTTGCCAGAGCCGTAAGGTTCGTTTACAGTAAGGATCCCTGGAACTAGAAGGGCTAACTAAGCCCCGTGTTCTCGGTGACAGGGCAGAGGGTACCTGAGTCTGCACAAGAGCTCTCTTCCTCCCTTCCTTTCTGCCCACTCCTTCTTACTAATTTTTGAGAATTTTTTTTTCAGTACAAAATGCCCAAGACACCACACACCCCATCTTCCTTTTCTTCTCTGCCCTTGGCATCTCCAAATCCTGAAATGGAGTGCTTCCCCAGCAGGTTTAGCATAAGAAATTAAATTAATTTTCATGCTCCAAAACTCGAGATGTAAATGCCTTTATTAATAATTTAAAGCACGATTATTTATGCCGTTTGATATTTCTCAGGTTCAGGGAAGCAATTAAGTTCTGCTCAAGTTGCTGATCAGACAGTGTCACCAAGCGCAGGTCTTGCCCCTTCCGCCCTCCGGAGTTGCAGGGAGAGCAGAAGGGATAGTCTGGTGACAGCTGCTGTCCTTGCCTCCAGGGGCCCCTCACTTCTGGAGACCCTCTCTATCAGGCATCCTTCTGTCAGAGTGCATTCAAGAGAGGCCACTTTGGTGCTCAGAATGGCTCTGGCCTGTGACGTGAGAAGAGCTTAGAGGTCCTGGCTACCTGAGGTTTCTCCTCCTCTTAAAAGTGCCACACCTGTAATGTCATCACCCAGGAGGCTGAAGCAGAAGGAGGGAGAGTTTGAAGCTACAGACTAAGACCTGCCATTAGAATAAAGTGATCTGGGGATGTAGCTCAGTGGACGCAGAGCCCTGGGCTCCATCCTCAGCGCCACATAAACCACTTGTACTAGTGTAGACCTTTAACCCCACTTCTTAGGGGGTGAAGACAAGAAGATCAGAAGATCCAGGTCCTCTTTGGTGACACAGCAGTGAGAGGCCAGCCTGGGTTACATGAAACTCTGCTAATAATTAAATAAGTAAGCAAATATATTTGAAAATGTATTTTAAAGAGAGGAAGAAAGCGAGGTAAATCAGGTTCGTTAAGTGCTCTCATAGCATTTTTACTAGTGTGGGGTTGGCTGCCAGGACCTGAGAGTACAGACCCCACACGGATTATCAGCTTGGCCGGAAGTGTTGCTCACGTCTGCTTCTTATCTGACCAAGGAGGAAATGCAGTGGTGCTTGACAGAGGCCCTTGGAAGATAGAGCAGGAGATCCCTCACACAAAAGCA
Source organism: Rattus rattus (assembly GCF_011064425.1). Lineage (NCBI taxonomy): Eukaryota > Metazoa > Chordata > Mammalia > Rodentia > Muridae > Rattus > Rattus rattus. The sequence goes on from NC_046161.1 coordinate 55,360,997, forward strand.
CTTAGCTGTCCAGCCTACCCCTCCTTCCCAGGCCTTGTGGGGCCTTCCCTCAGGCTTGTTCAGGCTCTGCCTGCTCATCAGGCTCTTCCTCATCTTCCGGTCTCACCTCTGCCCCAGCCCTGTATGCAGTGAAGGCTGTCAGCACAAAAGCCATGCCTTCATGTTTGTCAACCCTCTGGGCCTTCAGTGAGTCGTCAGTCTCTCAGAGTTCTCGGGGCTTCCTGTTCCTCTATCCCTCTGGAGAAGCCCTGAGGAAGGGTCAGGCACAGGGCTAGATAGGAGGAAGGCCGAAGGTAGGCTAGCTTGTTTTAATTTTCTGGTGTGGAATGGTCCAGAAAGCAATTTCTTTTTCTTGGCCAAGCTGGAACCACATTGAGGGATAGAGACTGCAGGCTTTTTATCTGAGAGGTGAGAAAGAACGAAAATATAGAGAAGGTACCAAGGGCAGCAAGGGCCTTCAGGACCATCTTGGAGTGCTATGAGTCTTGAGGCTCTTGAGTCTACGGTGGCTATGGCCCCATGCGAAGGTTGGCCTGGAGTCTGGATACCAAACTGTCTCTGACGTGAGGGGCAGTCACACCAGACTGCCTGCCCTCACCCACCTCAAGACCTCAAACACTTGGGAGTCCTTCCTAGTCCACCTCAAAGTCTCCTAAACAAAACCTGATAGCCCTGCAAGGTACTCTACCAGGTAAGGCCACTCTGGGGTCCATGGGCTGCACAGGGCGTGGAAATGCTGTGAAAACAAACTAACACAGAATACTAAACTCACTCAAAATGTGAGGACTATTCATTCAGGTAACTTGATTGCGGGGTTCCTGAGTATGAAATTTGTAGAGGACAAAGTCATTTTAAAATGACAGAATGTGGACACATGTGTGAGACTCTGGGAACAGCAGGGCCCAGTCTACCCACAGCATGGACAGGAGAGGTGGAGTCATCACTTACAAATGGAAATGGGTGTGTGGAGGAAGTGGGTGGCTGATTCCTCTTGTCTCAGCTGGTCCAGGCTGTGGTAAGAGAACCCATCAGTAGAACAGCTTGAAGACCAAACATTAGTTTCTCAGGGTTCTGGATTTGGATGCTGAAGACTTGGGCTCTGCAGCCAGCAGCGCTGAGCTCCAGTGAGGGCCCTCTCCCGCCTTATGAACAGACAGAGGGGAATTGAACTAGGCCCACTCTTATAAGGACACTGCTTGTATCTTGCAAGGCTCTACCCTCATGACCTTGCCCAATTGAATCATTCTCCCAAACCTCTTCAAATAGCACAAACCTACAGCCCATAACGGTGGGTCTGTTGAAAGTGTATTAACCAGTACAAATGATATCACTCCTAAAGGACAAAGTGACCGTAGGGAGGACAGGATCCCTGGCTGACCTTCAACTGAGTAACTGAAGTTATTATAAAGAAGACATGGAATGGGTTATCATATGTATAACAGGCAGAAGGTGTAGGAAAATATTTCCCCATCCCTCTCTTTTCCTAGATCCCTAAAGGTTGTAGGATGGGGTGCAGGCAACCTGAACCCCTGTTCTGCTTTGTCTTATATCTACTAGGGACTGGCTTCCAGGTGCCAAGGCCTCTCTAACGCTGCCTACTCTGTTGGCTGGAATAGCAGCCATAGGGATATCAGCATGACTCTGGCATTTGGCTTAGGGGTAGGTTATTTCTCAGTAGCTGCCTCATGTAGGCCTGAAGAGTGCTCCTAGAAGTTAGATGGGACCCAAGAAATAGCCCCCTCCTCTGCAGGTGACAGATAGGCTTGTATAGGCACCAGGTCATGGCCCAGGAGTCTCCCAGCCTGGCCAACAGATGGACATGTTAAGCTCTCTCAAATGCTTAGTGACCCTGCAATTTAGGCCCGACAGCCAGATCAGAAGTACCCAAAGTAAAGATTGGGGAAGTGATTCGCTGGATAGAGTGGCAGCCTAGCAGGCAGGAGGCTTGGGCTCAACACCACATAAATTGAGCATGGTGGGACATTCTTGCAGTCCTAGGGGACAGGAGAATCAGCAATGCAAGGCCATCTTTGGCTAAGGAGGAATTCATTGCCAGCCTGGACTACATGAGACCTGGTCTAAAAATTAAATAAATAAATAAATAATCAAACATCTGGAAGAGTAAGGTGGCAGCAGTGCAGGGTTCAGAGGGGTGCCACTGAGCCCAAAAAGATCAGTGTTCATATGGGGAAACTGAGGCCTGGTCCAAGAAAAGCCAGGTCCAGAGACAAGAGCTCACTTTTGTTTCTTCAACAAACGCAGTTGAGACTGACATGTGAAAAGACCAGTCACTGAGATGAGAATGGTGATGTGTCCTTTTGCCTATAATGACCATGAATCTGCCTCTCAGTATTATTGGTTGAGATCATCTTCCGTTGCTGTAACAAAATTCCCCAAGTCAGGGTAATTTTAAAAGGAATGAAGTTTACTTAGTCAGGACCTCTGCAAACATCCTATGGTAGTTTGATTAAGAATGACTCCATAGGCTCATATGTTTGGATGCTTGGTTCTAAGTTAGTGGAACTGTTTGGGAAGGATTAAGAGGTATATCACTGGGTGTGGGCTTTGAGGTATTAAAAGCCCATTCCAGACCCAGTGTCTCCTTTTTCTGCATGCTTTCTGCAGATCAGGATGCAGAGCTCTCAGTTAATTACTCAAGCACCATGCCTCTCTGCTTCCTACCCTGATGATCATGGACTCTGTGTTGACCAGTTTTAGGCCAAAAAAACTCCTCTGAGAGTAGGAAACCTTGACTGAGAAAATCAGGCTGTAGGGCATTTTCTTAATTCATGATTGATGTGGGAGGGCCCAGCCCATTGTGGGCGGTACCACCCTGGGCTGGTGGTCCTGGGTTCTTCTATAAGAAAGAAGTTCTGAGCAAAGCCGTGAGGGGCAAACTAGTGAACCACAATCCTCCATGGTCTCTGCTTCAGCTCCTACCTCCAGGTTCCTGCCACAACTGCTTTCACAGAGGGACTGCTCTATGGAAGAGTGAATGAAATTAACCCTTTTCTCCCCAGGTTGCTTTTGTCATGGTGTTTTAATCACAGCAATGGGAACCCTAACTAAGACACCCTCTGAAAGTGTAAGCAAACCCCCAATTAAATGCTTTCTTTTAAAAAGAGTTGCCTTGATCATGGTGTTCCATCACATCAATAGAACAGTAACTAAGACACCGGTGTCAGTAGCTGTTTGGCTTTGGGCGAATGTTTCATGGAAGAAGAGTGAGCATGAATTAGAAGAACATAAGAGATGGCCCCATCTAATTATGACTGGCTCCCTCTGGGGAGAGCAAGAACTCATTTTCCCACACCAACAAGGCATGAACTCACCAACATCCACTCAATTCTTAAAGGGCTACCGCTCAACTCCAGCATGAATCAGTCAAGTTTTGGTCCAGACTATTATTAGCATCCAAACCCAAGCAAGGGCTTTGAAGCCATGGATGTGTATGAGTTCAGGGCCACAGAGCTTTGCCTTGTGAGTGACTTGTGGTTGAGTCTGTCTATCTCTAAAGACCTCACTGTACCCAGTGCCCTGACAGTCATGGCTCTGCTGCCAGTCACAGCTTTGGACCTATGGATTCAAGGACACCCCCTAGGGCATGCTACTCCACCTGCTTCTTGCTCTCCTCTGTCTAGATGAGGTGAACTAGATGGCCCCTGTAACCCTACCAGTTCTGATGATCCACACTGGGCTGCACTGCCAGGTATGATGAACTTTCTATTACAGTACTCCTTATTCAATTATGCCCCCCCCCCATTGTGCAAGATTCAGGGATCTGGGGAGGGCTGGGGCCACTTCACTTCACTACATCAGTAGTAAACTATCCCTGCTGTTCCTTCTTCCACAGGCAGGGCCAGCCTGGGCAAGATTGCTAGAGACAAGCACACAGAAGTCCCATGCACACAGAAATGTCCTCACACACACTGAAGAATAATCCTATTTGGAGCAGCCTCACTATGATGCTCTTCTTCCAGGAGCTAACTGCCTAGAATGGAGTTCTGTTTTAGAGAACAGGAACACACATCCTGGATGCTGGGGAGGGATGCTGGGGAGGGATGCTGGGGAGGGATGCTGGGGAGGGGATGCTGGGGAGGGATGCTGGGGGGGGATGCTGGGGAGGGGATGCTGGGGAGGGAGTTAATGGGAAGGGGATGCTGGGGAGGGGGATGCTGGGGAGGGGATGCTGGGGAGGGATGTTGGGGAGGGGGTGTTGGGGGAGGGGATGCTGGGGAGGGGATGCTGGGGAGGGATGTTGGGGAGGGGGTGTTGGGGAGGGATGCTGGGGAGGGGATGCTGGGGAGGAGTTAATGGGGAGGGGATGCTGGGGAGGGGATGCTGGGGAGGGGATGCTGGGGAGGGGATGCTGGGGAGGGAATGCTGGGGAGGGGGTGTTGGGGAAGGGTGTTGGGGAGGGGATGCTGGGGAGGGAGTTAATGGGGAGGGAATTGGGAGCTACATAAGCATGGCCCCGATGAGTTGAGTTCGAGATAGAAGAGAAGATGCTTGCCCAAATTAGGGGTGTGCCAATTAATGTTTAATGACTAGCTTTGCCAAGGACAAGAGAAAACTGCCTGATCACAGAGTTGACAATTCCCATGGTATAATTGTTTTACCCTGTTGATAATTAAAGAATATGTAAGAGCATGTGCAAAGCACCTACATAGACACAGTAGGCTCCTTACAAGACACACTTCTGCTTTAACCTCAGCAACACAAAAAAGAGACAAAAGCTATACACAGGCACCCACAGCCCCCAGGATGCACATCCCATTCCAGAATGCCTTTCTTGACCCCAGAGTCCTCCAGGTATTGGAGGCAGCCGATGATGCAGTCTGTCTGTGAGGCCTGCTTACATGCCCATCTCAGATTCTGTTTCCTGATGTGTTTCCCAAATGCTTAATCTTCCAACAATGAGCCCTATTGCTTAAGGGAGCGTCTTCAACTGTGATCATGACCCAGACACACCTACTAAATCACTAGCCAGTAGAGCTTCCAAAGTAAATGGCACATGTTTGCAGTTGGGGGCAGTGAGAGGAGGTGGGAGAGAAAGGTAAGAAGCAACTGTGGTGTCCTGACAGTGGCCACCCCAACACCCCAGCCCCCTGCACCCCCACTCCCTGCACCCCGACCCCCTGCTGGGCAGGGATGGATCTTTGACTGAGATGAAGAGATAAAATGGAATCACTTAGTCAGCGGATCAAGTATCCAGCCTCTCTGCTGCCACATCCAGGTCTCCCTAGGCTTGCCGGTCTAGCTTTACTGTCACGGCATGGCCTTGGCTGAGTCTTCCCTGGACAGGTGCATGGCCACCCTCCCTAGGGCTCCTAGGTCAGTTCCTCCCTCCTCCTTTCCCTGCTTTCTGCATGATGTCCCTGGACATTCGTGTCCAGAAATGTGACGTTTCCCATGCTGCGGCCCTGCTTAACGTCTTCCCCACAACCCACTTTGCTTCTCCCTCACCCGTGTGGCTTTCCAGAGGAAGGAAGCATTCTTTCCACACCATACTCACCAGCTCTGGGTCGACAGATTGATTTACAGTGTCTAGAGCTGCCGGACCCAGAAACCATCGGGTTTGGCCCTGAGCCTCAGAGCTGCAGACACGTCCTCTTAAAGGTCTGAAAGACTTGTCTCAGTACACAGCCTGAGCCACTTCTCCTGACCTAGCCTGAACCCCTCTTTCCAATCCGTGTTTTCTTTTCCTGATTTTTTTTTTCATTCTGTTCCACATACCTTGGCTTCCTTCCTGGGCTGAATCCTGAGCCCTACCCTATGTGCTCAACTCTGACCTTTGACCTTTATGAGAATAATCACTGGCATAGGTGATAAGCTGTGATCCTGGAGGTAAGAACAGCGCCTCCTCTGGGAAGATGAGGCTTTACACAGCTCACTACCACCATGTAGGCATGAGCATGCTTTCTCTGGAGGGAGGGCATCCTAGTGGGTGAGGGGCACAATGCTAACACTGGAATAGAATGTTGTCCTTGAACCCTGGCAGCTATCCAGAGGTCAGCCAATCACATTTTACCCTTAATTGATCTATCAGATTAGCTTTAATGGCTCGGGGAGGAAGCGGAAATGCAGCAGGAAGCGATTACAATAGACTGCTCTTAGGGATTCCATTTGATCTTCAAACAGTGAGGGAGGAGGGGGTCCCCATTATCCAACCATGGCAGCCGCTCAGCCAGGCTAGTGGACTCTCCCGATGTCACCAGGCTGAAGTGCAGAACTCTGGAAAACCGCATGAACGTCCCAGAGCTCAGTCCTGGAGCGCTTGGTCCCAGAATCCAGCAAAGCTTTGGCCAGCATGGCTCCCAGCACAGACTTCTCTCAGAGCTTCCGTGAGTCCAAGAACGCTCTGGGGCTCTGGACATCCTCTCCCCACAACCCCTTCTCTTTGCCTTGGGCCTAGGGTGGTGGAGGGTCAGTTCAGTTTTCATCTGGGCTGGCGTCTCTCAGGGCTGCCCAGGAAAAAGACATTGATTTATGATCAAAAGGGAGGAGGATGCGGGGGAGACGCAGGGCAGTAGGGGTGGGTGGGCGCTAAGAGATAGTATCAGAAAGAATAAAGAAGATTCCCTATGCCTGAAAAAAAGATGAGGAGGAGGATCCTGCCCTCTGATGCCTCCGCAGGCGTGGGCTGGAAAATCTTTTCATGTAAAATTGAAATGGAATCGCGAATGAAGAGAAAGCGTCTTGGGGCTTGGGTGTGCCTTCCAGGACTGAATTAAATTAAAAACATATCGATTTTCCCTGCCAACAAACAGGCCTGGCACTGGGGGTGGGGGGGAGCTCCGGGAAGCGGCTTGAATCCCCGTCCCAGTCCACCAGCATCCTTCAGAGTCCTGGCAATTTTATAATTGACCCAGTGGGCTGTGATTTAGAAAAAATAACCAGAAGAACCAATTAACAGTAGCTTCCTCTGACCTCCAGTTCGAGGTGGTAGGAGACAAGGTAATGACTTAAGACAGAAGGAAAGGGGGGGAAAAAACGCTGAAAATAAAAATAGAAAAATATCAAGAGCAAAGACCTAAATCTTTTTGGCTCCCTGATTAATAACCCTGTCAGGCCGATCACAAGCCCTAAACAGCGATGGTCGTTGCAGCTGAATTTTTTATACTTTCTATTAATCTTTAATGATAGCTTGGTCACCTAGTCTCTTTTATCTTGTCAGATAAATGTATGGTTAACAGGATAATGAGATTTCTAAAGTCCCATCCCAGCTCCCAGCCATCTAGTGCATGCAGCGACCTCTGACCCCTGGCAGACAGAGGCACCAGGGTGCTCGTAATTGGGAGGTGTGCTGGGGGTGTATGGGAAGCTGAAGGATGGTTTAAACTTTGATTTGAGGTCAGCGAGGTCACCAAGCTCTGGAAGACCAGCCGGGTTTTATTACCAGCTGCCTCTGATGGGGATATAATTAGATTTAGCTATTGCCTTATTAATAAGTAATCGCTTCCCCCACCGCTGTGGGTGGGCAAATGTATTCCTTAGATAATTTGAGGACATGAGCCTGGCTTTATTAAGAAGAATATATCATGCGTGTTTGGCCAGAAGCAGACACCCATCTGGATTTCTGGACTTTGGGGGACTTTGCCATTTTTACTCATTTGTGATATTGGATAGACTGGCCGCAGCCTTCTAAATGCAGCCCTACCTCAGTGACTACAAACAGCAGTCACAGGGAATCCTGTTTTAGCCTGTTTTGATGATTCAAGAGCAAAAGACTTCTAAATAGTTCCATCCACCCATCCACGTACCTATGTATATACATGCCGTGTGTCGGTCTATTCATCTATCTACCCATTCTGGAATTGGTGTGTGTGCCCTCTCTGCATCCATTCATGCATTTGTGCATGCATTGATCAACCCGTCCTTCTATTCACGAGTGAATGCATCTGTCCATGTATTCATTGGGAATTTTGCTGTTGTTCTTTTGATTTTTGTTTTGTTTTGTTTTGTTTCGAGACAGGGTCAATCTCTGTAGCCCTGGTTGTCCTGGTACTTGCTATGTAGACCAGGCTCCATTCTTTATTTCCCAATCATACAAAAACACGCTAAAGACTTGCTCAGCCCTAGACGAGGGACGAAGTATTCACCGGGTCAAAGACCTAACTGCAACCTTGAGGGACGTAAGTGGAGACATGACTGAAGTTCCGGAAGAGTGAGGGAAGGGCTGCGAGAGTCATATTGATGGAGTGAATGCTGGACATCACATGGGCAGTACTTCCTATCAGACCTGGCACTGCTAAACTGTCCCTGCAGGGTTAACATGGGCATCCTCCCTGATTTTCAGAGAAGGGCTGGGATTCAGAAAGGAGGTGGCTGGGGCTTAGGAGCTTATTCCTGTTTAGGAAGTTGTACCTCCCCCACATGTCCAGGACAATACTTGGGGAGGAGGGGTGAGGGGAGGGGGAAGGGGAGAAGGGGAGGGGGGGAGGGGAGAGGAAGATGGAGAGAGGGAGGGGAGGGAGGGAGAAGAGAGAGGAGAGAGAGAGAGAGAGAGAGAGAGAGAGAGAGAGAGAGAGAGGGAGAAAATGAAGAGTGGATTAGAGAGACCCCTCACTAGTCCTAGACTGAGGAGCTAGCTCACAGCTGTTTGGCTGCCGACTATGAAAATCCACGTCCTAGCCATTTGCTATTGCTCTTGTTCATTAAACACCATTATTTAGTTGTTGTTGTTGTTTTTTTAATCTGAAATTTGCAACGCTGGACACCTCTTTCCCAAGCAGCAGCTCAGGCACTTAGCTCCCACTATGTTAATATGAACCTAGACGCTTAAGTTCCTCGATGAAGAAAGGGGCACTTAACTTATAAAAGTTTTCTGGCCATATTCGCTTTGCATTGTGTCTCGTTGATGTCACAGCATTATTTTATGTTTCATGAGAAAAGGCCGTGCTAATTATGTCGTGACATATTACTAGTTGTAAGATACATAGATTCCCAAGGTTTCAAATTGCAAAAAAAAAAAAAAAATGTTTCGTGGTTGGTAAAAATATACTAGTTTCAACCAATTCTATTGTTTTAGTTTCTGTTTTCTCTGCTTGGAGAGTGATGCCCTCTTGGACAGGCTGTGCAAGCATCCCCTCCTTCCTCCACAAACACATCCAACTCCTTCAGTATGCTCCAACCTTGACATAGGATGGCTAAGAATCCCAGCGGCTCTCCGCATCCTGGTCCCCCCACAGTGAATGTTACCGTATGGAACAAAGGGTGGAGGATTGACTGCAGGAGAGAAGGAGGCCGCTCTCTAGACAAAAGCAGAAGTGTGGCCCTGAGCCAAAGAAATTCTGGCCACCTTGGTAGCTAGAATAGGCAAAGAATGGGTTTCCCCGGGCTCCGTCCTACAGAAGAAAGCAGTCTGGTGACACCTTGGCTTTTGCCAAATGAGACTCATTTCAAGATTCTGACCTCCAGAGTTGAGCAGGGGAAATTTGTGTAGCTGGGAGTCGCCAGGTTGATGACAACCTGTTACAGGAGTGAGAGGAGACTGAGTCCTAGCTGCCCGGTCTCTGGTTTGATCAGGATGTTAAAGGATTGTCCTTGCTAGGGAGATGGCTCAGTTTGGCGAGGTACCTGTTGAGCAAACTTGAGGACCTGAGTTCTAATCCCTGGAACCCACATGAAAAACTGGTTGTGATGACGTAATTCCAGCGCTAGAAAGACGGAGACAGGAGGACCCTTGGGACTTGCTGCTCAGCCAATCTAGTGAGCAAGAATTTCAGATTCAGAAAGAGCCTGCCTCAAAACACCCTGGGCTGGCCACTGCTGTCCACGCACGCACGCACGCACGCACGCACGCACGCACGCAGGCAGGCACGCACACTGTCCCCTGCCCTCCACAGGCACACGATCTAGCTTGCTTTCTATTGCTCTGATAAAACACCTACTCAAAGCAACCTGGGGAGGAAAGGGTTTTTGTTTTTGTTTTGTTTTGTTTTGTTTTTTGGTTTTTTTTTTTGGCTTACATGTCTCAATAACTGTCCGTTCACAATGTCAAGGCAAGGACCATGGTGGAGTGCGGCTTACAGGCTTGCTCTTCCTTTCTCCCTCAGCCTGCTCTTCCTTTACTACCTGTGCAGGGCTGGCACCACCCACAGGGAGCCGAGCCCACTCTAGCTTGAGTCAAGTTGGCACAAACAACAAACAACTAGCACAACATGCAAGCCCGTGTGCCAACATCAGCTCAGGAAACCTCGTTACTATCCGAGGGCCTAGAGAAGGGGAGGGACTGGCTTAACACAAGAAGCTGCAGGAGTGTGCGTGGGACTGAAGCCCAGGGCCTCTGGCTGGGGAGGAATTCACCCTCCATTCTTCCAGACGATGCTTGCACCATGCAGACACCCAGAAAGATGAACTCCATGAGCTCAGTGCTATTACTATATCTGTCTGTCTGTCTGTCTCTCATGTGCACATGTGTGTCTGTGTATATGTGTGTATGTGTGTGTGTGTGTGCGTGTGCGTGTGTGTGTGTGTGTGTGTGTGTGTGTGTGTGTGTGTGTGGCTTTTTGCCTCTTTGGGTATTATTTTGTTTTGTTTGTCTTGTTATTCTGTCTCTGCAGCAGATGGCAGGCCTGGGGTTTAATAAGGAAGGGCACGTTACTGTGATTACACAACATTTCCCTGCTTGTCTGTTTTTGGCAGGAATGGGATGTCACTAAATGTTCATCCAAGCCATTTCTAGTTCTTCCTGGGAACAGCTCTTGCTTCTGCACAGGGCAAGTGAGGTCTGGCTGATGGCAGGAGGAGGCAGAAAGGAAAGGGATGAAGCCGACACTCCAGGCAAGGCTCAGGACGGGGGAGGACAGGTCTAGGTTTGCGTTTCTGTTCTGCCAGTCCCCGATAAAGGTCATGAGTAGGAGCCAGCTAATAAAGCCCTGTGCAGGGCCACACTTTAGAACAGCAGAGGCTAGGACTGCGGGTGTCATCCCTTCGAGCTAAAGGGACCCTGTGACAAGGCCCTCACATCCTCTCTCTCTCTGCAGACCCGCAGCCATTGTAGCAAAACAGAGCAGGTGCCAGGATGGAGGATGATTCTGTTTTTTTATAAGCTACACCCCTCCCTTCATCTCCTCTTGGTCTATTCTATGTTCTAGACTTTTCTTAGGCTAAGAACAAATTTCTGGCAGTATTTAAGGAAGTGAGTTCTGGAGGCAGACTGCTTGTATTTTAATACACAGCTCTCCCAGATGCTGGCCCTACAACCGGGGAAAGTTCCAAAGCCATTCCTTACCTCAGTTTCCCCAGCCGTGAACTGGGAATAACAGCAGCAGGCACCCAATAGGATTGTCTCCAACAAGTTAATGCAGTAAATGAAAAGGGTATTTGGGGGCCTCGTGCCCCTCAGACTTCGTATCCCACACTCCTCCTTTCCTCCCCACACCAGCTTCAGAGAACACTGAATCACACCCCAGCCACTACCCAAAGAACCAACTTCCAGATCCGTTTATTACCAAAACACAGGATAAATGTTTTCTGGTGCCCCATAAATGGCTCCTCAGCTCTGCAAAATGAAATATTCCTTTCATTATGGAACGGAGAAGCCGTTTATCTGGTGTCTTAAGTGGCATGGATCCGGTGTACAGCCCTCAACAGAGGGATAATGACACTGTTTATTCTCGCCAGCCCGGGACAGGCTGACACAGTGTGTACACGGGGAAGGGATGGAGGCTTCTGGAAAGGGGAATCAAGAAGCTTTCTCTCCCGCCAGGAACAAGGTGCTGAGCGTCTGCTCCCAGGCTGTACTTGCCAGGAAAAATGTTGGGATTCCACCTGGCATCTCAAAGAGCCAGCACTGAGCTGAAGCCAGGGGAACCCCATCTGGGAAGAGAACGGAGAGACCCAACAGACCCTAGGATACCACCTGCCATACCCACGGTCACCATTGTCGTCTCCTCCCCCAAGCCCCCCGCAGAAATCCGCATGTTGATCTAGAGCTCTGAAAGCACAGGTGTTGAAAAGTATTTTGCTCCAAACAAACAAACTTAGGGTGAGTTTTCAAGAGAGGAAAGGGATTCAGAGAGTCTTGTCAATGGTCTCTAGGATCCTGACGTCTCACAATGAGTTCTGTCTACCAATGTATTCCTCCCGTTTAACCACTGTACTTTAGAAAGGCAGAATTCCCAAGCTGAACACATAGGGTTCAGCCGGATGGTTGGTCAATACCTCAGTTGACAGGCTGGGCAGCTGTTTGGGGTGGCCCAGGTGAGGTCTCAATGAAGAAACAAGTCGCCCCAAGGAAGAGAGTGACACCCCATGACCCTGTATACAAATTCATCCATCACTTCCCTAGAGAGAAGTAGAAATGACGGGGATGGAGTTGGTGGGGAAAGTCCAACACATGACCACGCCCTGAGCTGAGGGGTGTGCCTTCACCTGGGGAGAAGTTGGAAAGAGTCGAACAGAAATGTTGAGTGTGGGACCAGCCAGGGCAAAAGAGAAGAAACTGAAGTTCTGATCTGGATCTGATGACGTGAGGGTGAGGTAGTTGGGGTTCCTGGGGTTCTTGACACTGTGGTGACCTGGCCTACAGTTAATTGAAGGATTCGCAGGGTAAGTCAGAAGTTCCCCAGATGTTTGTCATCCTCTGTCAGTGGTCAGACAGGAACTCCGAAACGGTTCTAGATAGTTCAGTATAACACAAGGAACCAGTTACCAAGGCTCAAAGCTGCATAGTAACTAAACGAAGAGAGCTGGTTGTATCTTGGGAACCTTGTAGCCCAGGAGACCTCACCCTGGCCTGAATACCTGGTGTGACCACCCAGTAACCTGGGACCTGCTGTCTAGCCAGCCTGCAGGAACATTCCTAGAAGTATGCAGCTCCAGGAGGCAGTTCCAGAAGCCCACAAGTGCCTTCTCTCTCCTCTCACTTTCCAGTCTCCCACCAGTCCTTCCTATTAGCCAAACCTACAGGAAGCCAGCTGCAAGGGAACCTGGGAAATGTAGTTCCTTGGGAGAAGATGAGTCAGGAAGTGAAGTTGGAGTATATGCTGTTGAGCCGTTATGTGTGCAGTGCACAGGATGGCTTGACACTTTCCTATCACTTGAGTGAATGTGTGTGGCCAAGGCTAGAGTGTGTCCAGGCTGCATATTGGGGTCACCTTTGGCCTCCTATTTGCAGACTAACCTCACCCTACTCTCTTAGGGCCTTGACAATGGAGTCCACACATCACAAGGCAAAAGAGGAGAGGTTTGCTGCCGTTCATACAATTCCTGGAACTCTGAGTCTTCTTCTCGAATTGTCCATACCAGGACATTCTGGGAAGGCTTCTGCTCTGGAAGAGGCTCTTATTTCAGAACTAATGCACTTCATAAACATCAGTAAGGTCATGTTCAAGAATAACCTTGGCATTAGCTTCCAGAGTCCTCCCCAGACAGCCCCAGACAATCCCAGACAGTCCCTGAGTTCTCATCTGCCATCCCCAGCCACACCACGTGTCTATTGATGGGCAACGAAGCTGTAGTTTGAGGAAATGACATCAGAAGTAGAAAGTGCCTCCACTTCTGCAGTTGGCTGGTGGGTTGGCAGGAGGCTGGCTGGGCCTGGATGGTGTTGGTTGTGTACCTGTTGGCTGGAGAGTCTTGGGGTTTTCTTCCCTGGATCCTCATCATCTATGAGTTTGCTCAGGTTTGTATAGAAGTTCTGAAAGAGAACAGGTATAGAAACTTTGCAGTCTCCTTGGTCTCAGATCCCTCGCCATCCCCACTGCATGAACTCACAGTACAGCTCTGATTAAGAGTTGAGGAAATAGATCTTACCTCGGGATGGGAAGAGTTACAGTGAATTGTAGCCTCCTTCACAATGTATCTCTGTGGTGAGACACTGTGTACCTTAGGCCAATGTCTACTCTATCTTTCATCCCGATACTGAGTGTAGTGTCTGGAACCAAGCAATCACATCAGACCGTGAGACAACACAATAATTGTAACAGAGAAGCAAGGTAGAAAGACCCCAGGATTCTAGTGCTTGACAACTGTGGTGGTTTGAATAGGTTTGACCCCCATGGACTCATGCGTTTGAATGCTTGGCCCATGAGGAGCAGCACTATTAAGAGGTGTGGCCTTGTAGGAATAGGTGTGGCTTTGTTGGAGGAAGCATGTCACTGTGGAGGCAGGCTTTGAGGTTTGCTGTGCTCAAGCTATGCCCAGTGTGACAGTCCTCTTCTGCTGCCTTTGGTTCAAAATGTAGAACTCTCAGCTCATGCTCCAAGACCATGTCTGCCGGCACACTGCCATGTTTCCTGCCATGACAGTAATGGACTGAACCTCTGAACTATAAGCCAGCACCAATTAAATGTTGTCCTTTATAACAGGTGCCATGATCATGGTATCTCTTCACAGCAATAAAACCCAAGCTAAGACAGTAATGTTTTAGGAGAGTGTCCCTTAATCTTTGTTAAGTTGGCCTACAGGAACCTAATTAGTATGCTATCCTCTACATACTGATACTGACAGTTCTTTACCCCTTTCTCTGTTTCTTATAGTTGCCCCAGCTTTCAGAACTGTCCCTGGTCATTCTCAATTCCTCCTTCCTATTTTCCCAGAATGCCATCTGTCTGCATGGTGCCTTGACGTGCACTTGTTGCTTATGTCTTATTGGAGCTCTAAGCACAGTGACCTCCTTCAATGCAGAGATGGGTGTAGGGATTGTGGGCGGAGGACGAGGATGGGGGTGGGGGCAGTCTGGTGCTTACACACAGGCTTCAGGATACTATTGGTGACTTAGACTCTGTTGTCTGTTCCTGCTTCTCAATGCTTATGACATGGCCACAGTCTCATGGCCCTGTATGGCTGTTGACCTTCCAACTATCCCCCACACCTGACAATAGAAGGAAAAAGGTTTCCTTGACAAATAAGCATTGTTAAAGATTTCCCAGGTATTTTACTGAGTAGCATTCTCTGGCTTGTCATTGACTATGCTTGGAATGGGACCTGGGAAATGCAGGTTTTTTTTAACTTAACAGATTTCTATCATCCAATGAAAATTGGGTTCTTCTGGTGAAAGATTGGGGAAGTGGATTTGTGGTGAGCAACAAGCAGTCCTTGCTAGAGATGGTCACAAGAAGATTTGTTGAAAGCTTGTTGTGTGATAGCCTTGCACACTATGGACAAGTCTGAGAGCTACAAGGTCAAATGAAGGGGCCTGGTGTAAATGATTGCTTCCAACATCCAAGCCAGAGTTTTCTGGGGAATTAGGAATATTTGAGCACTTCATCTTAGGGGTGGATATAAGTAAGACAAACAAAAAATTTAGTGAGGCACATATTTCTGTGCCTTATCTCATACGTGCTATGGCCCAACAATTGATTTGTTTAGATTTTATTTTTACTTTTAATTATGTGCTTATATGTGGGCTTTATTTTTAATGTGAGCATGCAGGGGTCTGCAGAGCCAGCAGAAGGCATTGGATGTCCTGAAGCTGGAGTTACAGGTAGCTGTGAGCTACCCAATGTAGGTGCTGGGAACTGAACTCGGGTCTTCTGCAAAGATCAGTCCATGCTCGTAACTGCTGAACCATCTCTGCAGCCCTGAACATTTCTTTCAAAGCGTGTTTGTTCCAAGATTTATATGTCACAGCACACATATTCAGACACACATACAATTATTTTTCTACTTTCTTTCTGCTTGTTCACGTTGGAGAAAATTCTAGCAATACAACAATCACTAGCCTTGCCGGACTCCTCTGAGGCTCAAGGTGGGCTTCTTCCCTGCCCGGCTTTCTCAGATCTCGTGTGTCGGGCATGCCATCTTTCTCCTCTCTTTCCTCAGAACATCTCCAGGGGTTTATCAGCACATGACACAGCAGGCCCTCTCTCCCCTAATGAGCCCTGTACTTTCCCCTTAGATCAATGCCTGCTATGTGCTTGCTAAATAATGGGCAGCTTGAAGACCCACCACCCAAGCTTCCAGGGCTGGAGATGACAGACCCAAGACCCCTGTCCTGGTTTCTGTTGCTGTTACAAAAGTGCCTTTGGGTAGAAGGATTTGTTTGGATAAACTTTTCAGGATACAGTTTATCATTTTGGGAGGTCATTGAGCCAGGAACTTGAAACAACACAACCACAGTCAAGAACAGAGAGAATACATTCATGGGTCCTTTGTTGCTTTTTGGCTTGTGCTTGGCTGGATCTCCTGTTCTGTAACCCAGTGCCTAGCCCATGAATGGCACCACACACATTCAGGATGGGTCCTCATCTCAGTGAACTGTCCCCGCCCCCATGAAGCCAACACAATAGAAACAACCACCCACGGACACCCTCTTCTCTAGTGTCTAAATTGGGTGAAATTGACAATCAAAGCTAACCTTGGCAATCCCTGCCCACAGTCCAGCCTGACCCAGGACAGAGCAGAAGCATTGATACAAAGGAGTCAGAAAGAAAGGGGCATGCTGGACAGTTGGCTCGGTGGTTAGGAACACTGGCTGCTCTTCCAGGGGACCTGGGTTCAATTCCCAGCACCCCCATGGTGGCTCACAACCATCTGTAACTCCAGTTCCGGGGATCCAACACTCTCCTCTCTCCTCCGTGAGCATCGGGCATATAAGTAGTAACCAGACACACATGCAAAACAAAACACCTATCCTCAAATTAAAATAAATTTTTATAAGAGAGGAGAGATTCTTTCCAGGAGCTGATCCTGGAAACTTCCAGAAGGAGTTGACACTGAAGCTGATGATGCAGATGGGCAGGAATTCCATTCTGGCTGAAAGTGGTTAGAGAAAGAAAGGCAGCGGAGAGGCTGGAGGTGTGCATGTAGGAGTAAGGGCCAAAGGAAGGGCTGGATATGAGCTAGGACACAAAGGAGTGGGATGCCCAGGGCCGCCATGCGGCCCTCCCACAGACTGTGTCCATCTGCTCAGGTGAGTGTGAACACTGGCGCCCAGGCAGGCTGGCCTGCAGGGAAGCCGACTCCCTTCCCTCCCTCTCCCTTTTCTGCTTCTCACGAAGTGGTCCTGAAATGACACAGAGAGCAGCTGCTTAAGCAATTTTGCCAATTAATGGCTCTCTGAAATTAAACCGCCTACGCAGTCTGGGAGAGCCTTCTCCAGGAGGGATTGCAGCAATTGTCTTCATGCTAATCAGGCATGACTTGCCTTCACGCACATTAATAAAAAACGCGAAGGCGTCGGGAGAGATGCCCTTTTGCGGGGAATATCGACAATATCGTAATGAGGCTCGGAGAGAAGGATGCGGAGGCATGGTCTTGCATGCTCAAATCTGCTTCCCTCCAGGAGCCAGAGCTGGCTCTGGCTGTGAACAGCTGGGCTCAGGGTAGGCCGAAAGCAAAGCCAAGGGCAGCCGTGCTCGGGAAGACATCATTCCTTAGGGGGCCAGCCCGGGTTGGTGGGAGGAGGAAGCTGGGGAGCAAGCGCCCATACCTACAACGAAGGTCCCATATTCATCACACCACCAGGTAACCCCTTCTCTTCAAGCTGTTAAGCAACCTCAGAATGTCCCAAATGGCAGTCTCAGCCTACTTTCTCCTGGCAGCTTGGGATCAGAAGGAAGGTGAGATTGACTTCTCACCCAGCTGTGTCAAGCGACATGAAGGTAGGAATTTGCTTCTGGTCCCTTCCACTTCTCATATGTATTTTTTTCTACATTGTAGTTTTCCAGCGATCAGCATCTTAAAAGACAAAGCTCCTACGATGGGAATTCAAGAGAGTCACAGAAGCCGGGTGAGCAGATCTTTGCAGTATCAACCTATGGGATGAAGACTCTTCCCACACAACCATAAACTTAGTGCTCTGGGTCTGTTATTTTGCTTAACCCCCATATCCGTCTCCAGGGGTTGCTCTCTCCATTTGGACCTGTTGGACCCAAGGCTTCCAGAGGCTTGTGACTTGCCTCAGGTTACCGAGAGTCAGTGACAGGACCGGGATTAGAACAGGTCCATGAGAACTCCAGCTTCATGCTCACTACTCCAGCAAGCTGAGGAAGGACACACCTCTGACTTCTGGTTGGTTAATGCCTCTGGGTAGGGTGGGAGAACCGAGTAGAGCGAAGAGAAGGTAGACGAGGGGAAGGAGAGGGGAAGGCAAGGAGAGGGTGAAAGTGCCACAGACCCCATATGCCTTCTGTGAGCCCAGCCAGATCCCAGAGATGGCTCCTGGGTTTTAAGCAGCGTTCTGCTTCTCCCGGGTTGAATGGGAAGTTCTTGCAGTTTGTGGAATGGCTGGGTATGGGCCTTCGGCATGGCTTTAGACAGATCGCTCTGAGAGCCAGAGCTGCTGATGTTGCACTCTGCTTAAGTGGCCCAGCAAGCCCTGGAGAGCCTGCCTCTCTGAAACACATGGCATCCCCCCAAGCCCCATTCTAGCACCCACTGTCACATAGACAGGAGTCATTGAGGGAAAGTGGGGTCTTGTTACCTGGTAGAGGGACTGGTGCTTTGCCGATTCCTGTTCAACCTGAGCTGTCACAGGTCTGAACACATAGGGTCCAGCCCTGCCTGCTTCCTTCCCTTCCTTCCTTCCTATTTCTGTTTTGAGACAAAGCCTCATGTAGCCCAGGCTGTCCCTAAACTCACTATGTAGCCAAGAATGACTTTAAACTTAGGGTCCCTCTACCTCTATCGATCCAGTGCTGAGATTAGAGCCATGTATCACCAAGACTGGTCGCCTCAGCACTGGGATTGGAACCCGCGACTTCATGCTGCAGGCACACTGCCACCTGAGCTACATCCTCAGCTGGGGCTTTTTATTTAAACAGCCCTTTCTGGGGCTGTTTCTCACCACATCCCCACCATGGGCTCTTCGAAAGCTGGGCATTTATACTTTTTATTTCTCTCTGAGAATTCTTAGCAGGATAATTGCTTTAGGAGTTAGGATAACACAAGGTGTGTGCGTGTACCAAGTCTACGCTAAATTTAGACCAGCTGCATCTCTTGCTAATCTGTTTGTTTCTTTTCTCCCCGTGTGGTTGTGTGTATATAGTCTCTGTCTGAGGGAAGGTGTTTGCTATCTGTTTGTTTTTGCTGGAGTGATTTTAAACCAAGCACACACCCGCAGTTCTATCTTACAAGGCCATGCTGGGCTCAGTGGTAATCCCATAGGCTGAGATTTGGGGACATCTGTGAGGGCAGAGGGCGGAGCAGGCTGCCTCCTTCCACACTCATAGTGCCTCCTCCTAAGATTCACTGTCTCTGGGGCAGCTCCCTCCCATTCTTCCTTAATTATCTTTTACTAGGAAGCCACCAGGGGCTGGACATCACTTCATTTAAACAGCATGACCTGAGGGTCAGGTGCTCTTTATAACACTAGCTTCCCGTTAGAGAAACTGAGGTAGCCAAGAGTCCCTGTAAGGACTCACTCCTCATTCTCCTACACCCTGCTCCAGCAGCAACAGTGATGCCTTCTGGTTAGGCAGATACTACTGAGGCTATGACCTTGACTTCTTTGCCCAGCCATCTAGTAAGCAGACAGTCCAGGGCAGAGATGAACAACTGTCCACTGGAAATTCATAATCTCCAGCCCACAGGCCTCGTGTGTGTGTGTGTGTGTGTGTGTGTGTATCACTGTTCCGTCAGGAACTACATCTCCCAGGCAGTGTCGTAACACCATGGAGCGTGTGACTAGTTCTTGCTGATGGGAATGAGCTGGCCAGGATTTCTAAGCCACTGTACCTTAGCTTCACCATCCATCCTCATATGCTGTGGATACAGAGGACTCCAAAGACTTTGAAGAGAACAGAGCCACTGGGTGGCAAAGGCTAGATCACCACACAGACGGGCCCTCACGGAGCAGTAAGTAAAGTGATTTTGTGCTAACTCCCCAGTGACTTCATTTGAGTCCATTAGGTTTGATTTGCACATGACCTGGCTGCCCCTGGCCAGAAAGACTCTGCCCTCAGCATCAGAGATCCGTCTTAGTCTTTAAACCTTCTCTACCAAGAAAGCCTGAGCTCTAGACCTTGGCACTGGTTTGTAGAAATGGAAGCCCAGAGGGCTATTGTGTCACTACCGTCCCCTGTCAGGAGCTTCTGATGGACAAGCAGGAGGGTATTCAATCCTTACCTGCAGGGGCAGCATGAGAACAGAGAGGAGCGAAGGCAGAGCACTTCCACAGCTCCTTGCACATCACCTTTCCTCCCTCCAGGTAGAGATCCCTTCCTAGTCCCTGCTATCCGGTCCTCTCCATCTTCCTGATGGAGCAGGAACATCCAGTCTGCACTGGGCTGGGGTTGATGGAAGAGGAGCCCCAGGGAGACAGCCTGCCAATGCCTGGGACTCTGAGGCTATTCCAGTTCCAGTAGCCCAGGTGCTGGGAAAACCTGGTCTTGGGACATAAAGACAGCAAGCGCAGTGTTTTATTAGTGCCGGAGACGTTTATTTCCCGAGTTAACAACAATAATAAACTCGTTTACGGCTGTGAGTTTCATTGCCTCCCCCAGTGGGGCTCGCACCTGCTGCTGCCGTTCAGAGCCTCGAGGCTCCGAGCATGCAGAGGCCAGCCTGTCAGCTGGCACAGGTGGGTGGTGCTGCCTCCTGGCAGCTGCGAGGGCCAAGCAGAGTCCCCTAGAGTGCAGTCCATAGCACCATTGATGCAGGCAGAGACAGTAGGGGGACAGGGCATGGCCTTCCACAGTAGGACCTTGGACTGGTATTGTGAGTAGAAGGGGCTAGCCTCCTACCTTCCTCTTCCTAAGGGTTTCCTTCTAACCAGTAATGGATGGATAAACGGCTCAGGTGACTTCCTGAGAAGAAACCAACGTGTTCCTGAAAGGAGTGGGCCGACTTTCATGTCAAGTGTGGTCGCAAACGGGAAGTTTTAGAGGTACCTGCTCAGACTGGACAGCCTGTTATATCCTTCAGTATCATGTCTGAGGAGTCTCTGATGCCTCCCCAAGTCCTGACCTGGCCCGGCTGCCTCAACCTTCACCCCAGTGATAACCGTAAGGGGGCTCTCTCTGGCTCAGAAAACAGCCTTTCTTTTTATCTTCTTGGGACAGGTTTGCATATAGTCTAGGCTGGCCTCAAACTAGCTATGCAGTTGAGTAACCAAGGATAGCCTTGAACCTCTGATCCTTCTGCACCCACCCCTGAGCACCAGGATTTACAGGCGTGTTCCATCGTGCCCTATTTTATGCTGTGCTTGAGATGGACACAGGGCTTAGTGTCTGCTAGCCAAGCAGTCTACATTCCCCAGCCCTGGTCAGTCTTTCTTTTTCCTTTTTCAGGTCTAACTATGGTGGTCTCCTCATTATGCCTTATGGTACCATATGACGTGGGTCGAAGAGGCACAGTGCATGAAGCTTTCTGACTTACATTGGTCTGGGTATCGGGAACCAAAGCAGAAGGCCACATGAAGGAGGGGTGGGGAGCCATGTTAGAGACTTATAAAGGTATGATTCATGTCCCGATCATTTTTTTTTTAATTTACTCAAAATATTTACCCTCCAGGGGCTGTTCCCTTCCTCATCACTCTTGGTCACTCCTTTGTGCCTGCCCCATCCTCTCAGCTCTACAAGTAGGCTTTGCCAGGGATGTTTTTGGAAGAGATTTCACAGACTTGTGGAGTTTGCTGTAAGTGGGGATATGAGTGGGAGGTCCCACCTCTATAGGAAGTGGAGTGGTGGTCCTGCTCGATATCCCACCATGGAAGTGGGGGTGTCTTTAACTTGTGTGTGCACATGAAACCCCCAGAGGTCATGGACTGGGACCCTATCCCAGAGCTGCTGATTCTGATCCCAAGGGTTTGGGATGCACTGAAGAGGTTTGTGTTTCCATGGATACAGAAACTTCTCCATGGACCACATCTTGAGGCCCCACTGCTCTGAAGCTAGGGTAGGACCTGAAATGAGTCAGAGCTCAGTTCTTTCCAAACCTCCTGAACTGACTCTGCCTGCCCTGTGACAACTGTGTGTATGTGTCGATTTTGTACCAGGTACTAGGCGAGGTCCCTCCTTTGCCCAGCTCCCCTTTAAGCCCCATAATAAGTTGGTGCTTTGAACAGCTCTATTTGCTGGATGAAGAAAATGGAGGCTTACGTGTGAGGGAACTTTGCAAATTCATTCTCTATAGATGGGGGGACTGAGCTCTAAATGTGTGTGGAGCCCTCAGAGGGGCTCACTAGCTCTGCCTCCTGGGTCCGATGACGGCTCTTTGGGAAAACAGCCATTGGATTTGACCATAAACGGTGAGTCCTGGCTCCCCAATGGGTGGAGAAGAAATGGAGGAACAGTGAGTGGAGTGTCCAGGGGCAAGGCAAGGAAAGGGGCCCCCATTCTCTTTGCCCATGAGCTGGGTGTGACAGGCCTGGGCTCTGCTTCTGACCCACAGAGAAGGGGACTTTTTCTAATCTCCCATAGCAGTAGGTGTCCACAAGTCAGGACCAGATCAAAAACAGCCCCACAAGGTTTGTGTTTTATTATTATTACTACTACTCTTCTGTATAGGAGTGTGTTCACGTGAATACCCAGAGACCATCGTGGTGTCCTTCCTTAGTCTCTGCCCACGTTTTGTTTGTTTTTGATGCAGGACCGCTCACTGGCCTACAGGTCACAGATTCAAGTAGGCTGGCCAACGAGTGCCAAGGATCCACGTGTCTCTGCCTCCTCAGTGCTTGGCATGCAAGCCTGTGTCACCACATCGCTTGCTGTCCCCTCCCCTCAGTCTAGTGGATTCTGAGGACTGAACTTGGGACTTCACGCTTACAGGGCAAACACTTTATTGACTGAGCCATCTTGCTCCCCATCTACGAATTTGGTCAGCACCTTTCTCCTCATTCCATTTGACAAAAGGGAGACCAGTGACTCTGGCCGTGGTCTTTGCCCTTACCATTGCTATGCAAAGAAAGCACGCTTGCTCACGGGCACACTCTGAGATATAGCTCTGAGCAGAGATGGGGCAGACACACCAATCTTCAGAGCTGGCAGAATCTCTGCTGGTGTGGGGTCAGTCAGGCTAGGAGGGTCTGATGGGACCTCCACAGGAACACTAATGTTCCCAATGGTCTCTAGGTCTCTATCCTGTGTACCATAACGGGTGCAGGAATATCCAGTCAGTGATATAAATTCGAGAGCCTTCCTCTCTTCATTGTAAAGTGGGCACCTGCCTCTCCTTGCTTTCAGGCCACCTTTGGGCTGAGCTGCAGGCCAGTCCAGAGCCTGTCCTACCCCACTGCCTTGCCCCTCTCTGTCATCCCTTTTCACAGTTTCAAATCCTCTGTTAGGCACAGGAGGATTCGGGGTATCCTGTGAGCACAGTCCACGTGTCACAGAGTATTCGCGCGAGCCTTCCCGGGGCTCCACGGCGATCAGGAGGAATGAAAGCGAGTGGTTCTGAAAATGTCACCGCTCCTTTGCACACAGTGAAGGTCAGGCAGGATGTCACTTGCCATTGGAAAAGAATTTCCACTTTAGCTGAAGGAAGAAAAGGCAGCTCCAGAAGCTGGGGATGGTGAATAGAGGGGTCTCTCAGGAACACGGAGAGCCCTCTGCTCACTCTCCGTGACCTGGAGCAGGTCGTGGGAAGTCTGTCTTCACCTGGGCAGGGTCCCTCTCAAGGATAACACAAGGCACATAAGATAGACCTCTGGCCTGGGGTGAACGCTTGCACAGAGCCCCTGGAAGGAAGAAGTGTATGTCACGTGGTCCTCCCCTGTATTTGAAGAGGACTCAGTTCTCAAAGTGCTTTGAAAAGCGGGGGTGGAGGGGTGGTGGTGAAGGGGAAAGGGGCAGAGATAGCACCCCAGTGAGCTCTTGGACCACCCAACCAAGGTGAACTGGGCTCAAGCTTCTTTGGGGAGGCAGACGAGGCTGCAGGAGGCCATGTGAGTGGCATCTGTGTAGGCCATTCCAACCACTGCCATTGTCTCTGTTCTAGATTAATTAGATGCTGATTTGTCTTTAGCAATTTTGGAATACCCTTTACACCCCAGGTGCTCAAAGCAACCTGCCTGGAAATAGCATAAATTATGGGGCCCAGAGAACATGTTCCAGAGCACGGGCCTGGGTTTCTACGTTATTGCATCATTTTAACTACGCCTCTACCCCCTTCCCCAATTACAAGTGGCAAGGGAGGAAGACATAATTATTGGGAACACATCTCTGAAGACGAATCAGATGCCCTAGCCCTCTGTGACTGTTTTCTGTTGAGGTTTGGATTGTGAGCCTAGCCTTTAATGGCTGAGCCATCTCTCCAGCCCGTGACTATTTTGTATATATATCAGCAAAACCTGACATTATATTCCTGATTCCTGAAAGACCTCTTGTTTGGCTGAAAATAACCTTTGAGCCCATGCTCTAGACTCTAGAATGTGGAGTCTGGATACTTACTCAGGAAGTCACAATGGGCCTAGGGATCTGCATGTTAGCAAGATTCTCCAGGGCTGCTAATGCTGGGAGTACTGAAGGCTGGTGGTAAGGCTCATTGGTGTAAGCACTGGCATGCATGAAACTCTGGGTTCAATATCTATCACTGTACGGTGGCAATCATCACACACACTTATAATCTTAGTACTTGAGAGGTGGAGAAAGGGGGATCAGAAGTTCAAGGTCAAGACTACCCTGAGCTGTATGAGACCCTGTCTCAAAAAAAAAAACAACCAAAACAAACAAACAAACAAACAAAAAACCAAACAACACACGCACATGCACACACATGCACACACACGTATATACATATGTGCATACAAATGCATACACACACAACTTTGGCTTCTGCTCTTCAGGCAGTGATAGGTTTATGAAGCAATCCAGGCCCATTAAATCACCGCCCCTTCTTTTAAAATCTCTCAGGATTCACACCTTGGGGGAAAGCAGAGTTTCCTTGGCAACAGATGACTAATTTAGAAGTCCCTGTGAACAGGTGGGAGACAGGAAAGGACATGAGAAGCAACACATCCGCAGGTGCCAAGTTTAAACAACAAGTTCCCGACAGACTCAGGTACACACGATGGGGGCGGACGAGTGGGGTTGTTCAGACAGACATTACAGGCCAGGAGCTACGTTCTGTTTGGAAGGAAGGCAGCTAATGAACCCTTAAGAGCAGGCTATTCAAAGCTTTTCTCTGAAGCTAGTGGTGGTGGTGGTGGTGGTGGCCGGGCGGCGGTGGCAGTGTGTGTGTGTGTGTGTGTGTGTGTGTGTGTGTGTGTGTGTGTGTCTTACAGACATTATACTTCCTTGTAGGTTTGTGGTCAGAAGAAAAATTTGGTAACTGAAGCTAGAAGATGCCAAGATCTAGGCTTCTAGAAGCAGATAGATCCAAAGAGATCTGATGCTCGGCAACCCAGACTCCCAGGTTCAAGACCTCGGCTTTCAGCAAGTTCTTGCAGGCCACATACACTCAGTTTCATGGCTGCTTATGACTAACTCTCTGGGACCTCTGCTCCAGCCATTGCATATATGCATTGTGTGTGTGTGTGTGTGTGTTTGTGTGTGTGTGTTTGTTTGTGCCAAAGACAAATTTTATTTATCATCCCCAAGAACACAATCCACTCTATTTGAGGCCCCCACTGCCCCACATTTGCCTGGAGCTCACCATTTAGGCTAGACCTGGGTGACCAGCAGTCTCTAGAGATCCTCCTAGAAGGTTGTGTTGGTCTCCTCAGCTCTGGGGTTACAAACTGACATAGGGTTACTTCCTTAAGATTATAGCACCATGCTCAACATTGTTTCCCATGGGTGCTAGGGATCAAACTCAGGCCTTCATGTTTGCAGAGGCAGCAGTTAACCTGTCCATGTCCTGTGTGCTTGAAAGTGGAGTCTTCTGTTGTAGAAATTGCCATCTTCCTGGTGTTTACCCATCCAAGGCACAGTTGAGTCCCTTACTGTACAGTATCCTTAACTACACCAGCAGAATGTATACTCCCTTTGACATTTCATCTGGTCTTGTGAGCTGACCTCAGTGTCCCTTCAGGGCAGAGACCAGAGCTCTGAGAGTTTAGAGGATCAGAGGCCTCATGGTAGGACTGCAGTCATGGACTACAAGCTGCTTCATGCATGGTAACTGCAGTAGGCACAGAGACTCCTAGTTTTTCCACACATCGTAACAACTTAGTAATGCCTACTCCTGTCCCAGGTCAACTGAAACCAACTACCTGTGGGGCAACCAACTCATTTCAATTGTCAGCCAGGTTACTGTATGTGTGATGGTTAATTTTAATTGTTGCTTATTACAACCTAGAATTACCTGGGTAGAGTCTTTCATAGGATTTGTCTGGATCAGGTTGGCCTGTGGGCATGTCTGTGGAGGATTTTTTAAATGTTAACTGATTTGGGAAACTCAGCCTACTATGGGAAATACCATTCCCCAGTCAGGATATCCTGGACTACACATAGAGAGAAACTGAGCACTGACAAGAATGAATTAATTCATTTCTCTTTGCTCCTGACTATGTGTGCAACTTCAAGTTCCCGCTCTGACTTCCCACATCAATTGGTTATAACCTGGAATTATAAGACAACTAAACTTTTTTTCTCTAATTTCTTTTTGTCAGGGTATTTTATCACAGTGGCATAAACGAAACTAGGACACTGACCTACACACTAAAGGCTGAGGATCTCTACAATGGGCTGTTCCTCATTCCTAGCCATGGGAGGGCCATTTGGGAATAAAGGCACTTCCTCTTCCTCCAACAAATTATACTATTGATCTTTGATTCCTTTTCTCATCTCTATTCATCGGCCATGGCTTAACTAGGTGTAGCTCAACTATTCAAATGTCCAGGGATGATGGATGAAGGTGACAAGTACCAGTGTAGACATCCTTCTGAATGATGCCCTTGACAAACATCAATAATTAGTACGGCACACAACTGATTGGGAAGCGTCCTCAGTGTTCCAACACAAGTCTAATCAGTCTTGGTCAAGTGGAGTTAGCCTCTTAGGGGAAGCCTGACAGAAGGGCAGGGATAATGGGGTGAAGCCCTGCTCCTAAGGTTAGGTCATGGAGGCTTGCTGGAGTTCCTTTATCTGGCTGTGGGCTCCTGATTTAGGTGGAGTAAGTGGAAGGACAATGCTAAGTATCTTTAACACGAGTCAACTCGTTCATCTTTCTTAAAAACTGGGTGCTGTTTCCCACTGGTCCTTGCACTGACTTAGGGCAAGGATAGTTACTAAGCTGTGAAGTGCCAGCTAAAATGGCTACATATGCTTCTAAAGAGGTTGGCCTGTCAGTTTCCTCCCCCTTGAGCATGTTCTAGAAGTAATAAAAACCCATTCTTTCTTTGAGTGTATGGGAACTTTCCAGATGTCATTGCTCTAAAAGTCCAACAGCCAGCCGTGAGTAGGCTGACCCACCTGAGCCTGCTCCCTTTCTAAACTACACTCCAAATGTCCTTGATTGTGCTAGCTCTGGTCAAGGCTGTGCGTTGCTACTTGGGTTGTTAGAGCCCGGCCCTAGGCTGTGTTAGTGAGCCTGGCTCAACTACTTGCCCTCAACAAGCTGATAAAACAGACAACAGTGAAAAGCAAAACACACAACAAACAAAACAACAACAACAACAACAACAACGTATTTATTCAATGTGAGTGCTTTGAGAAGAACAAAGAGGTTCAAGTCCATCTTTAGGGTCCCGACTTGAGGTTTTGGTGTAAATGAATCAAGTTCAGCCTTCCTGGTCAGAGTGTGGCCCTGCTCACAGTCATCATGGGCTCCCTGGCCTCCTGGCATGGTGATCTGATAAGTTGCCAGCACCGTGGGATGTCTCTTTTCCCATAGATGAGCGCTCCGTCTGGCTGGCACCAGGCTTCAGTCCTTCTTTTCTCTCTCCCAGCATGGCATTCCTGGGAGAATTTCATTTCGTGGGGCCCATTGTTTCGCAGTTTGATAATCAAGGGAAGAGTACAAGTGTCTCTTTAGAAAATCTCTGTTCCTGCTGGATGCTTGCCAGACCATAAGTCAAGGCTCTAGTCCACACTGCTTTTGCTCTGGCTTTCCTCAAGTTCTGATCACACTATCACCTTCTTCTCCTGAATACATTGGTCTTCTATCTCACTGTCACTGACTAAAATGTTCCTTCCTCCATTTCTGCCCCTGCTGCTGGACTGTGTGCACATGAAAGACCCATACGAATGCCTCCCGTGCCCTGCACTTAGTTCCCCAGCTCCAGCTGTGCGGGATCCATCACTCCCCTGACCTCCCTTGAACTTTTCTTCTCCTCCTTTACAGCCAAGGGGAACACAGGACTACAGACACTCCTTGATGGGACTACACCCCAACCAGAAGATGAAGGCACCACAAGTCAACGACGGGTTTAATACACTTAACCCGGCAAACAGCACAGCTTGGGCACACAATGCAGATTGTGGGCCCTCGTGGGTGTGTGCCCAGTTGGAGGCTGCAGTTCTTCACCTCTGCGGGTGTTATCAGAGAGTACAGCACTGCATAGCACCAGGAGAGTACAGCACTGCATAGCACCAGGAGAGTACAGCTCTGCGTAGCACCAGGAGAGTACAGCACTGCGTAGCACCAGGAGAGTACAGCACTGCATAGCACCAGGAGAGTACAGCTCTGCGTAGCACCAGGAGAGTACAGCACTGCATAGCACCAGGCTGGGAAGGGGTCAAACGTTAGTGGTTCCTATTGATCATTCATTGCACCAATTGGAGATTGGGAGTTGAATTAGTAGAAGTCTGGGGCCTTTATTCTTAAGCATAGTCACATGCTAGGCATGCTCTAGGCTACTGCTTTTGGAATCTGGCTTTAAGATCACATCTCCTCATCAAGATTTTATTTTGCCTACACATGGAGGCCTGAGGTTGATTTCAGGTGTCCTCTTCAGTTGCTGTCTTATACAGTGAGGGAAAGTCTCTCAGCTGAAACCCAGCTCTCCAGTTTGGCTTGTCTACACATCCAATTTGCTCCGAGAATCCCCCTGTGTCCACTTCTCAAGCTCTGGGGTTTACAAGGCCATCCACTCGATGTTTATATGTGAGCTAGCGATCTGAACCCAGACTTGCTGGGCTAGCACTTTACCCTCTGATCCATTCCTCCGGCATCCCAGCTACATTTCATTAATGAGGAAGATGATCGTCTTCACAGTTCAATGACTGACCAAGGCAGCAGAGCTGGTAAGTATCGGAGACTACCTGTTCTGCGAGTTTCTGAGCTCTGTTCTTCCATTTGTCGGGGCAGAATTTCTCCTTGTCCGCCTAGGACATAGGCTTTGAAGTCAGGTAACTTAGAACAATTTAGGGCCCAGAACACCTATTTTGTTATTCTGTTCTTTTAGTCAACTTAATCACTTTGGACCTTTGCTTCATCTGTAAAAGGGACAAAAGTAAGACCTGTCCTGCCTAAGGGAGAGTGCGTCTCCCCTGGGTGTGGCCTTTAGGGTGGATGAGGCCCCCTCATGCTACTCACTGTACCTCACAGTACTCAGCGGGCTTTAAATCCAGCACAGCAATCACTAAATAAATCTTTGTGTGCCTTCAAGGTGGCTCGGCAAATGAAGATGCTTGTCACCAAGCCTCATGTCCTGAGTTTGATTCCCGAGCCCCATGGTAAAACTGGAACACAGACTCCTGATAATTGTCCTCTAGCTATGTGTATGCATGGCGAGTCTTGCCTACCCCCAAGGCGCACATTAAATCAGTGCGTGTTTTACACGTCTCCGGAATTCAATTCAATGAAGTGAGTCAACAGGTTAGAAAAAAAAAGTCGCAACATCTTCTTGGGGCCAAGTTTGATGGAGTGGGTTGTGGTGGTTCCACTCCCTTGCAACTGTTTTCTTATTTGCTTTGTTTAGCAAATTCCTTCACAGTGAGCAGGGGAGGGAGCCTGGGAAGTCAAGGGAAGGGTGTGGGAAGATGCTGGAATGGGGAAGGAGCTGAGATTGTTGGGTGAACATATTGCTGTCTGTGTGGAGAATGTTCACAGCAGTTACAACTCTGGATGAATATGCATTAGCGGCGGCGCTGCAATTTGCCCGTGCACGCCACGCTCCACTTGGAGACTTGGCAAGATGGGTAATTATCTCCACATTATGTGCCTTGTCTCTTTCTCTTCTTAATTAAGTAACTAATCTGGTGGAGGAGAGCTCTGTTTGTGTTTGTTTGGCAGGTGCAGCCTCGTGACAGTTGTCTGGAGAAGTTTCTTGGAAATTTATGAGACTTAAAAGCAAAAAAAAAAAAAGAAAGAAAGAAAACCAAACTGCTCAGAGCTGAGCCGACCTGCCGGGGCCTAGGAGCAAGCATGAGAGGCAGGCCTCTCTTGAAGAACAAGGCAATGTGGTAGCCACCCATCTTACCAGGCTGGGCGGCTCCTGCTGGTCAGGCTTATCAGGGGTACTGATCTTCTAGATCCTTCTTGGGGCGGTTAGGAAACACGTTGTTCCAATATGCAGGCTTTCATGGCTTCCTGTGGGACTAGGAGACAAGAGAGGCCAAACCCACTGGTTCTTTCTACCATGACTCTTTAAGATTCCTGCTTTTGAGTAGATTTTTTTTTCTTCCCTCAGTCCTACTAAGCAATCTGTAAAGGAATTGATTAAACAGGCTAAATGCTGACTTCATAATAAATATTGCTCACATGGCTCATGGACAAAATTGCTGACAGAATGGTATATGGCTGACTGGATTGAATGACCCCAATGTCCCTGTCCGGTGACCCAAAAGGTGCTGTGTCCTGTCTGCAGCAATAGTCAGTCAGCAGGGTGCATGGGCCATCGCTTTGATGGCTTCTTCAAGCTGCACAGTGACAAGAGCTGGCTGTCCCAGTAGGGTACAGAATGGTGTAGCCTTGTAGGGGTCCATAAATTAGTTGCAAAAGAGGCGTGAGGACAAGCCTAACTTGCTAACGGGAGTCACAGGTCCTGGAAGATCAACTGAAGTCACCGTCAAGGAAGGACTCTCAGAGGCCTACCCACCGTGGATCCCAGATGATGTCATCTGACCAAACTTGGGTTCTCAATGAAGGCAGGAAGCTGAGGACCCCTCATCTCAAGCAGCTACCTTGGCCCAGAAGTCCTTGCCTTGAACTTTTGAGTCTTGGTTTTGATCTGTAATACAGGAAGGGCTTGTCCTCTGTGTAACTGTGTCCTTCCCAACGTGTACTGGGTTAAGAAAACAGGCTGTCCAACTCCTAGTGACTCATGTCAGGGAAATAGAGACACAATTCATTTTCCAAGATGTCTAAATCCATCTCTCCTCAAACACAAAGAGCTTGATTCTACCAAGAAAAACCGACTTGAGAGTGGGCTTCCTCAAGAACCTCTCCAACATTTTACCTGGCTACCCCCTTTCACCTCGGTTGTATCATGCCTGAAGGGGACCCAGCAACACTGCTCCAGATACATCACTTGCAGGCCCACAAGTACACAAATGAATGCTGCCGAAGCCACTGTGTGCTGATAACGTACATCAACGGAAACTGAATGAAGGCGTTCAGTCTCCCCACTGGCCCCTGAAAGGCGTAAGGTCTCGCTGCCACCCCCCCCCCCCACACACACACAGTTTAGGGATACAGGGACTGGACTCAGTAGAGGTGATATCATTAATTGCTTTTCCACTCTACCTCTAACTTACTGTGTAGCTGTACTGGTCCATTTTAAATGGCAACTTGTCACAACCTAGACTTGCCTAGGAAGAGGGTCTCCATTGAGGCATTATCTAGATCAGATCAGCCCGTGGACATGTCTGTGGGAGACTGTTTTGATTATTAGTTGATCCATCCCACTATGGGCAGCACTATTCCCTAGGCAGGAAACCGTGAACTGTACGAATAAAGAATGCTAGCTGAAAGCAAGCCAGCACAAAACAGGCAACCTAGGTGCATTTGATTCTCTCTGCTCTTGATTGAGGAGGTGATGTAATCACCTGCTTGAATTCCTTCCTTGAATTCCCTGATATAATGGACTATGATTTGTAATTATAAGCCAAATAACCCCTCTCCTATCCCGTGTTGCCTTTTCTGAGTATTTTATCGCAGCAATTTAAATAAAACTAGAATAGTAACCTAGGACGACCTTGAACTCCTCATCCCCTGCCTCTGACCTCTGAGAGCTGGGGTTACAGGTCTACACCACTGTGCCCAGTTTACCAGTGCTGGATATCAAGCCCAGGCCTTTATGCATGCCTGGCAAGCACTCTACCATTTGACCTACAACCCCAGTACAACTTCAGACAAGTCATAACCCAAAGTGGGAATGTAAGTAAATGTCCTTTAAAGTCTTTCACAGCACACTCGTTCCTACTGTGGCCACAGTGACAACATGAAGAAATACTTGGCAAAGGACCAGCTGGAAGCCATGGTAGTTTTTTTGCCTGGGATCTCTGGCTTCAAGTTCAAAGGCGGCTTCCCTAGCAATACTTTCATATTTCTACCTCCAACCCAAACACCTTTCACAGATCTCCACTGCCTAGAGGAGAGAGGAACCCTCTTCTCTGTGCTATTTGCTTTACATAATTGGGACCCAGCCTAACATTTGGCCTTGGGTTCGGCTGCTGTCTGCCAAAATCCTGCTTGGCTCACACACCACATACCACCAAGGGTACCCGTGCCCACTTTCTTAGTCCCATTTTCCATGTTATCCACTCTGATTACCAACCTAAGAGTTTTTATCTGACTGTATTCAGGATGCCATAACAGACCAATTGGCTATAGTAACAATGTATGTGCTCCCAGGTCTGAAGTCTGGAAGCCCTATATCAGGCTGCTCCCTGGGGTGAGTTTAATAAGAATTTTTTTACATTCCAACGTTTTAGTTAGGAGATGGGACAGAGATGTTTTGTCCCTATCAACTTTCCGTCTCCGGAGGTTCAGTAATGACATGTCACTCCAAGATGGCTTCCTGCATGCATGCATAAGGCTTGCCTTTGGAAGCGTTGAGAAACACAGTTCAAATTAGCCTGAGAGAAAAGAAAATGGGAATGTATGGTTCTGACTATGAAGTCTAAGGTTAACCCCAGCCCAGTGGGGTCCAACCTTGGGTCTTGGTCTTTCTTTCCCATCTCTTTGTTTCCTACTAGAAGTCAACATCTTTGCCCATGTGAGGTTAGTGACTATGCCTCTGCCCCCAAACCTCCAACCTGATTACTGTAGCATGAGGATCCTATGGGCTAGAGCATGGTGGACCAGAGACAAGGTGTCCTGGTCTCCTCTACCTTGTCTTCTTGGGGAATTGGTGACCAAGTCTGTGGCAGAGAAGAGTCAGAATGAAGCTCCTTTGGCTCCATCAGCCTGGTGGCCCCTGTGGTGGTTAAACTCAATTACCAATTTGATTGACTTTGGGTGGCTCTGTGAGGCCATTTCCGGGAAGACTCAATAGACGAAAAGAGCCCCTCCCTTAGAGTAGGTGACGTATTGCTTGCCGACCGGCCTTCCCATTGTGCTAATAAGTTCAGTGTACAGTGTAGCCCATCTTCCAGCTGCCCCTGAGGTCTTTTATTGCCACCAGAACCCAGCTCCTGGTGCCTCTCCAGGAATCCACCAGATTTCATCGTCAAATCGGTACTACCAAGATATCCAGCGGGTCTTCCTTCTCTTAATATGAACAGCTGCGACTGAACTACCCAGCCCCTATCTCCCGAGCCAGTCTACTCAATCCTCTGTGAAATGCATCGTCATTTCTGGGCTCTGGCCCTCTGGAGAACCCCACCCCTTTGGCTAACTTGGCATCTCCTCAGCTGTAGTCCACTCACTGGTGCTGCTGTGCACCACTGGCTTTCCTTAGGGGCTCAGGTCTCCTCCCAGCAGCAGATGCCAGGAGAGCAGCCAGCAGGCTCACCCCATCATGACCTCTCCCTTTCTTACCTCCTTAAGGGCAAAGGGCCTATGCTTTAGCCATACTCTAGAAGGCCTGCTGTGCCCCCAGGTCCTGGCAGTTGCTATTGTAGTGGGGGAGATGACAAAGCATGGCTTACTAGACTTGGCCTGTGACTCTATAGCCCGTGTCTCTAATAACTTAATATTCCCTAGGATTTCTGTCCGGATATCTTTGGAAACAAAGTCTAATCTCTCTCCAGGCTAACATTTCCCTAGGACTGATGGAGAAGGTCACTCCCAGAAAGCAGAGAGAAAACATACTAAGATTTCAAAGCCTTAGCACACCAAGCATGTGACCTTGGTCCCCTGGCCAGTTCCTCTGTTCCCTGAAGGTTCCCTCAGCACTCATTGCCATGCCCCTTGGTGAGGGAGAGCGCTGCTCTCAGGGTATAGTGTAGATCCTCTTATTTCGTAAAGAACCCTATCCTGCTAATGTTAACCCATCCCTTTCCCTCTCTTCCTCCATCCCTGTCCCTCTTCTTCCTCCTGCTCCTTCTCTTCCTTTTTTATTCTTCTTGAGTCTCCTGTAGTCCAGGTCGGCCTGAAATTCACTATTTACCTTGAAGGCCTCACCTGCAGTGTTCTGGGATACAGGCACATTGCACTGTGCTGGCTTAGACAGTGCTGGGGATGGAACCCAGGGCCTTGTGCATGCTGGGGAAGCCCTCTCCCAACAGAGCTATAGCCTCAGCCTACCATCGGTTCTTTTGTTTTTTAACTTCATTTGATAAATTACGGTTATTTATTGTAGTGTGCATGTGTGTGTGTGTGTACACCATGCTATACTATGGAGGTCAGAGAGCATCATTTATTTAACCAGCAGTTACTAGTTACCTGCTGGACACCCAATAGTATGCTGGGGAGGAATACAAACACTGGATTAGAACCAGAAAGCAAGACCCATAGTTCAGTCACCCTATGTTGGAAGCCCTTCTGGGTACCGAGACACAGGAAACCCTTCCCCCACCCCTCCATGGATTTAATTTC
The DNA here is from genome assembly GCF_011064425.1 of Rattus rattus. Lineage (NCBI taxonomy): Eukaryota > Metazoa > Chordata > Mammalia > Rodentia > Muridae > Rattus > Rattus rattus. Next base: position 55,395,692 of record NC_046161.1, read on the forward strand.
CATCTGCCTCTCACTCTGCCCTCCTTGTCTTGTAGGGATGCTTACAACGTCCTTCGACTCTCTACTGTTCTGAGTCATTCCCTCCCCTCCACTGCAGTGGAGCCTGCAAAGACCTCTGTCCCCAGAACGTTTACCATGTCATTGCTTGACCAGATCCATAAATATCTGTGCCCACACTCCTGACTCCGGGATGCCTAACGAGGAGGCTACCGTGGAAGCACAGGTCAGTGAGCACCTGATGTATTTCTTGGGCTACAGAAGAGTGAGAATTCTTAATGGAAGTCACTTCCTTAGTGACCTGGGAAATGTGGAGGGGGCAGAAACTCACTAAATCTTTTCTTCTTTGATATTTTTATGGGGGAGGGGGCATAGGCAGTCTACACTTTCTGGTCACTCAAAGACAAACTGGCCCAGGGATTGATTCTGGCTTTGGGCAACTCACAGAAGCTGAGTATAAATTGCAGACCCAATTGTAGCTAAAATAAGCAAATGAGGCTGCGGTAATTTCAGGACAGCCAATGCATGATTACAAAGTGGTGTGGAAAGATGTCCTTTTCCAGGACGAAGGAAGGGCAAAGTTTTGCTGGAGGGTTTCCCAGAGACCAGTCCACAGCTAAGCCTTGGGGAAGAAGGTTCATTCCAACTTTCACCAGTAGGATGGGCTGGAAGGAACACCCAACTTGGACAAGCACTTTGAAAGATTTTATTTTTAATTACGTGTGCATGTTGAGGTGGGGCCCTATGTGTGTGAGTACCCATGGGAGGCGGAAGAGGGCATTGGGTGATCTGCAGTTGGAGTTACAGGTTATTGTGAGCCACTGATATGGGTTCTGGGTCCGGAATTTAAGACTTCTACAAGAGAACTACACAGTCTTAGCTTCTGAGCCTTCTCCTCATCTCCAGAGGCAACCATAACGTGTGTGTGTGTGTGTGTGTGTGTGTGTGTGTGTGTGTAGAGTGTGTAGATGTATGCAGGTAGCTGTATGTGTGTGTAGAGTGTGTAGATGTGTGTATGTGTGTGTGTAAATGTATATATGTGTGTGTATGTATATGGGTAGATGTATGTGTGTAGATGTATATGCATAAATATGTGTGAGTATGTGTGATTACAAAGTGGTGTGGAAAGATGTCTACCATGCGAGCATACATGGAGGGCAGAGGTTGACAGCAGATTGTCTTCCTCAATTTTGTCTCCATCTTGCTTTTGAGACAGGGTCTCATACTGAACCAGCCACTCAACATTCTGCTAGACTGGCTGGCCGGAGAATCTCCCAGCACCTAACTGTCCCTGTCCTCAGTGCTGGCGGTAAAGGGATGGGACACCGGACTCTGTTTTTCACAGGAGTGCTGGGTATCCAAATTCAGGTCCTCACATCCGTGCCTCGAGCCTTCTCAGGTGAGGCATCTTAGCAGGCCTGACACTAACATTAGCCTGAATCTTCTACTGTTACTTGTGTGACCTTGGGAAGGGTTCCTCCATCCCTGGGTTCTATTTCCTCTTTGGTAAAATAAGGTTTCATCTTTATTTTCTTGTTTCCCAGATTCCTTCCACCTTACTGAGAATCTGGTTCTGTGATCCAGCTGTGATTTCTTCCCCTTGGCGCTTTTAGGAATCTTAAAATTGGCTTGTTGTCAGGGAAACCACTCAGCATGGCCATGCTCACCTGAGCTCACAGACAAAAGAGCCATTCGGTTGCTCATGTGCCAGGGGTGGACAAGCCGGGGATCTGCTGAGCCCTACTTGGTAAGACTCCATTAACTAGAGACAGCTTCTAGAGACCTGACTGGCTCAGTCATGCCCTGAGAGGTGGGGTAGGGAGAGTAGCAGTTGCCCCACTCAAAGCGAGGTCAATGTGAACAGGAGAGTGTGGATAAATCTCTGGAACATGAGCTGTTTGGTCTCAGATGGCCAGACTCTGCCTCTTCATCCGGACAAGAAGGCCTATCTCTGATCCCTTCTGTCACGCCATGGTGGTGAGGGGTGGTGTCTCACATGGGGAAGCAAGTCTCAATACAGCAGAGTTCTCAATACCTGTGATCTTTCTCTCCCCAGTACACAATATTGTATTGGTACAACACAAGTCCAACAACACAACCGGTACAAATAATACAAGTACAAGTAAGGCTTGTGTGGGAGCTAGTTCTCTGGGCCAGGGCAGGGGAGTCCTGGGTCCTTAGCCTGGTGCCAGCAACTGAACACAATAAAACCTTCACTTCTAGGAATTTATTTTCTGAGGTGTTCCTACTCTCCCCCTATTTCTCCGTTCCTCCCTGTTTCTCCTTCCCTCCTTCCCTCTCGCCCTCCCTCTCTCCCCCCACTCCCTTCCCCCTCCTTCCTTCCATAATTTTCCTCCTGATGAGCATGGAGCTAAGCACCTCCTCTGGCCCTCTGGCCCCCAGTTAATCAGTTCAGAATCTCCGACCTGTGCTTCTCTAGGCTGCCCATGTTGATCTGTGGGTGAGAAGTTGCTGGGAGCTTAGGAATTATATATAGATCACAGGTTTAACCCGGAACTTCTGAACTAGGAAACCCAGATTAGATTCCTGTGTGTGTGTGTGTGTGTGTGTGTGTGTGTGTGTGTGTGTGTGCATACATGTGGACCTGTGTATGAAGTCTGGAAGTTGATGTCTAGCGTATTCTTTTATCTCTACATGTAAATTCTTTTAGACAGGGTCTTTCAGTGATTTGTCCACACTGGCTGGACGAGTCCCGGGGGTCCTTTCATCATTACCTCCCAGCACTGGGCCTCAGGCATGTGCTGTGATGCTTTCTATAGGGCGCTAGGAATCTGAACTCAGGTTCTCCCTAACCACCAGGCCTCTGTACTAAAAATAATATAACAATATTAAAAATAATATGAAACATTTAATTATGGGGCAGGGTTTCACAATTGTCAGGTGACTGCAGAAGCCAGAAGGAAGCATTGGGAGTCTTAGTTATAGGTAGTTTCAAGATGCCCGATGTGAATGATGAGAACCAAACTTGGGTCTTCTGAAAGAGCAGTACAGGCTCTTGTAAGAGCTATCTCTCCAGTTCCTATATTTCTGTGCTTTTAGTTTCTCTGCCTCCTCCTCTCTCATCTTCCTCATGCATCACATGTGTGCCAGTGTGCTCGAGTGCGAGCACACATGCACACACCCACACACGCAAACATTCCTACCATGCACAAGTTCTATATATGGCTGCCTGGCATGGTCTGTCTATCGGCAACTGTACTGGGTGGCCACTATCGCAACAGAGCTGCCCTCAGTGTTCCACTTAGACTTGGTATTCAGCTTCCGAGACGGTCTCTCTAAGTAGATAGAGGTTTGGGGGTGTTTGGGAGTGAGCTGGCTTCTATGATTTGTACACAGAGAGGCATCTGGATTGCAGAGATGGCATGAAACAGGGGCCGAGAGAGAAGCAGAAGAGAGGACGACGGGGAGGGTGAATCCTGAGGGCTGTGGACCACCACAACCCATCGTCTCTGAAGCAGGAGCAGCTTGTGGGTTCTGAGAGGTGTACAGTAGAGTTTTCAATAACAAAGAGGAAGCCCGTGCTGGCATTGTGCTTGCATGCGTGTGGACACTCGCATGTGTGTGGATGCTTGCATGTTCTTCTGTGTGTGTGCGTGTGAATGTAAGGGTGCATGTGCATGTGTGTAGGGGGGCCAGAGGACAACTTCTGGTATCATTTCCTCAAGAGCCAGCCACCTTTATTTTAGACACAGGGTCTCTCCTTGGTCTGTTTTGTTAATAAGGCTAGTCTGGCTGGTAGTGAGCCCCAGGGAGATACCAGTTTCTGCCTCCCCAGTACAGGATTACAAACATGTCCAGGGTTCTTGTCTGTTATTGCTGTTGTTTTTGTCCCTTTGTAGCCCTGGCTGGTCTGGAACTCATTATGTAGCCAAGACTGGCCCCAAACTCAGAAATGCATCTGCCTCTTCCATGCCCAGATAAAGGCCTGTGCCACTAAACCCGGCAGCTGAGGCTTAGTCTTACTCACGCAGGCTCTGGGGATCAAACTTAGATTCTCACGGTGGCGAGACCAGCGCTTCACTGACTGAGCCGGGCCTCCCAGCTCATGACGCACACCTTCTGCTATGAAAACCTCATTTCTTTTGCTTGCCCCATCAACACCACTTGCCCAGCCAGAGCAGGTGGCAACCCCACTTGCCAAGGAGATGCCATTGGCCCCAGAGGACGCTTTACAGCAGCTCCCCCCCACCCCCAACCAGACCTTCTTCCAAGTGCTTCCACCCCTATGCCCCAAAAATATTCTTTACATGGTTTCACCTTAAAGAAAAAGACACTTTCATCTCTTTACCCACTGGATCCCCATGGCTCGGACATGACATGCAATTCAGTCCCTCTCAGACAATCCTTGGGAAAAACCGTGAAGCCACAGTCCTGGGGCAGGGCCAGAGGATCTGCATCTTTAATGGGCCTCTGCGACTTGCTGGATGCTGCTGGCTCAAAGGACCACACTTAGAACAGCAAAGGTTTCGTTTTCCCATGCAAGGAATTAGCAAATGAGTGGTCAGTGGAAACCCCACGGTCAGGCAACATCTATCCCAAGCAGATAAAAGAAAAATCTCACAAAAAAACAAAAACCCAAAGCAACCCACTCATTTTAATTAATGAAAAATATATGAATAGGCCGTCCTTGTTAAGAAACCCCAAGTTATTCTCTCCCAGTATACTGGGAGAATGGCCCCGCTCTCAGGAAAAAGGAGGAGTTAAGCCCACATTTTAATTAGCGTATCAATGGCTGATGATTAAACAGGGCTTTCTAAAGGGCTGGGTATCTGAACACTTTTTCTCTTCCTCTCAAATTCTTAAGCATCGAGCTACCTCTGGCTCCTTCCGGCCTGCTGGTACTAATTATTAGCGCACAGCCTATTTTCAGAAGCAGACAGAGTCCCTCCCTGCTCCATTCACAGATCCCTCAGCAATGCAGGCCCCGTCGCCGGTGCCAATCTCCTCACCAAAGACGTTGCTTTTGTTTTATTTTCCTCTTTCAAGAAACTGACATCTTAGCGCCTCATATCCATCTTAGTTTAAACAAATGTTTTGATTACATCCAAGCGCGAGCCCAACAAAAGCTGTTGGGACCGAGCTGACGCGTTTTCCCTATTAGTTTTAGACAATTTGTTCTAATATTGTTGGGAATCGTTCGTTTATACATCCATACAGATTTGATTACTTTACTTGTTTCATTAATCTTTATTTGTTTAATCATCTGTTTAATCTGTTTAATCGTTGGTTTAAGTGGGACGCTTACATGAAGATGTTTTACGTTGGCTCATCCAGGCATCCTGACGTGAAGCCCAGCGTTCCTTTTTGACTATTTATCACGTTCTTTTATAGGGCTTCATGAGCCACTTGAAAGCCTGTAGGATGCTTCGGGGAATTCAATAATTTAGTAGTTCTTCACCACTGAACATGATGTATTTTTAAAAATGTTATTTAAATAAGCAATATTTGTGGAATAATTTGACTTCCATTCTGGGCTTGCGGTTTCCTCTCTCCCAACCAAATGCAATATTTAAGTTGGCATGGAGACCAGTCTTTAAGAAACTGGGAAGGGAGGTCTGGGAGAATGGGACGGTTCTCAACGATGAGATGCTCTTGCCTGCTCCAAGTCCAAGTTGGCTTTTGCGTGAATACTGAGGTAGTGCATGGAGTTTGACACCGCCTTGTCAGGGGGGTGATGTCCTGCATCTCCCTCTACGTTGTAAATGTGTGCCATGTTCAGCCACCAGTCAGATGTAGGGCCCTAAATCCAACCAAGACCCCCCTTGGGAATCATTCATGAACTTGCCTTTGTACCATGTATCTCAGGAACAGGTCAACCCATGTCTGTGGCAAATCTTTTGGGAGTGGTCCCAACTGTGCTCAAAGGTGGGAGGTAAGGGTGCTGTCTGTGTAAACTACATGCTTCAGTGTGGGAACAGCAGGTTGACTTCAAGGAGCAGAGGGAACGTCTTGGATTGTGTTGGGACACTTGCGGGGCTACACTGATGTTGCAAAAGATGCATGAGAGGCAGAGCTCATTTCCTCTGCAAATGGAGAGTCCGCCTGTTTCCATGCCCACCTCTGGAGTCCTCAGCATCTTCCAAAGCCTCTGATCACATGCTATTTTTGTCTCTAACCCCAAAGCGACAACTATATAGATGTGGAATGGGGACCAAGAATCACTGGCTCAACCCATACTGTTCTGAATTTTTTTAGCCCTTTTCAAAAGAGCTGACGTGAGGATAAAAGCAATCAGGCTCTGCCTTGCCCTTACTATGCTAGCATTCATGACCTTGCTGGGATGGATGTCCCTCAAGCCTGTCCAGGCTGTCAATCTGCATGTTTGTACTGTGATCTTCTTGATTCTAGCCTGGTTCTTTCACCTTTCAGACATGGCCCTCCACCTACCTGAATGCATCTACACTCTCGCTGGCCACATGACCTTGGATACATTATTCAACATTGTGGGTTCTGTTTCTCGCCCAACAGGTAGGAATGATAAGAGCCTTTGCCTCACTGCTCATGGTAAGAAAGGCATGACAAGCAGCTGCCCATGCCTGCTCAGCCTGGTGCTTGGTTTGCCTGGGAACCGGGGCTGTCGGTTATAGAGGCCCACTGTGGGCTTGTGTGCTGTTGTCCTCCGAAGGGCTGGGAGGCGTCAGAGGGAGAGACTGCACTGAAAGAGGCACTTGCTAACTTCCATGTTTCTTTCTTTCTGTGACAGTGTTAACTGAAAGACTGAGTTGCTTCCTGTCACTAGCGTGTTCCAGTCCTGATGTCCCATTCTTGGTCATTTTCCCACCCGTCCCTGTTGTGCCTCCAGCCTGATACTGTTCTTCATTTGATCCCTAGCAATCTAGTCCCCAGGAGGTCCCTGTCCATCTTCTGGAAGGATGGCGTCCCATCAGGTCTTGCATGGTATTGAGGGACATGAATTTATTAATTATTTTCCCCAAGCATCTAGATGGCAATGTCTTGAAACTTTACGCCCGCCTCTGTACATCTCCATGGCATTCCCACAATCCTTCTTCCTTAGTATTCCCAGGGGTGTCGTCTGAAGTATCGAGAAGAGTCGCCTGGAAGCTGCAGTCAGCCAGCACAGCTCAAGACATTAGCCCTAGCTGAGGACCTTCTGTCTGTACTGGGCTCAGGCCATTGCTCCAGTTATGGTCTGAGAGAGCTCAGCCTTTCGATTGAGGGAGGATGTGTATGGGAGAAGCAGTTACCTTCTTCCTTTCCTTTGACTTTGGGGCTCAGGACTCGGGGACTGGTGGTAGCAAGCTAGCCACGAAACTCAGATCATCAAATCCTAGTGCTCAGTGGTTCCGTTACAGTGAGCTGCTGAGCTCAGTTACACCTTGTATCCATGGAGAAAACGGGAAGATGGACAGACATGCAGAAGCCTCTGCTCACTGCCGTGGGAGGGTCACTTTGTTAAGCAAAGATGCCCTTGGATTAAGTGCTGTTCTCCCAGATTCTAGATTTGGCAATAGAGTTTGGAATAGAGGCAAAGAAGATTCTGGAATATGTATTTAAGGAAAGAAGAAAAGCCTGTGGCTAATATCCAGAGGTCTTGATAGTTGAAAGCTTCACAAGGGGTCTTTTTAAAAACGATTTATTTATTTATTATATATGAGTACACTGTAACTGTCTTCAGACACACCAGAAGAGGGCATCAGATCCCATTACAGATGGTTGTGAGCCACCATGTGGTTGCTGGGAATTGGACTCAGGACTTCAGGAAGAGCAGTCAGTGCTCTTAACCACTGAGCTATCTCTCCAGCCCCATAGGAGGTCTTTAGAAATGCAGGACAAGGGAGAATGTCAGAACAAACTAGAAAGCCTGGCCACACAGGCCCCAGGTCATCCTGGTGTGACCCTCTCTAGCCATGTTGTGCTCGACCGATGCCCTATGGAATCATAGCCTGGTTAGGGAGCTCTAGTTCCCATCCTTAAGACCTTTAGCTTCCACAGCTGCAAGGGTGGGGCTGGAGTCCCCATCATCCTCGAATCTCATTCTCTCTTCCCACTTCCTCATTTGACAATTGCCCCCTCACAGGGTCGGTGAATCGGAAGGGTGAGATTACCCAGAATTTGAGGTTGGTAATCGAAAGTGATAAGAGGTGTTCTGGTAACTCTGCTATTAACGCCGGGGCACCCACCATGCGCCAGACTCTGTGCCAGGGGCTAGGGCTGCGGCAGTAGGTCATCTGGCCTCACGTCACAGGAGGGAAAATCAATCAGGAGATGCCCGTGGAAGGGAACCAGTGCCCCGTGGAAACGGAGCTGCTGCGGCACGGACAGGGAGCACGGATCACCAAACTGAGAGTCACGCTCTCGTGAGCAGAGATGACTCCGACAGTGGCTCAGAACAAAGGAGCGGGAGGAACTGATTTTGTTTTTGAAACTTTTAATTGCAAAAAAAAAAAAAAAAAATCACACTCATAAAAAAGATAAGAGAGCTTGGAGAAAGCATGAGACTAAAGTTCTCGCGATGTCCCCTCTTTGCGACACCGGTTCTTTCCCAGAGAAGTCCTCAAGTGGATGCATCTGGGCGCTTTCTTGATTTATTTATTGACTGCATTTAAAAACATATGTGCTTCCTTCACAGAAATTATATCATGCTGCACACAAGTTAGCTTGTTAATAAATGGCCCTCATTTCGTGTGGGTGCATGTAAGTTAGTCTCGCTTGCTGCTGGTGCTTTATTTTGTGCTCACTGTTAAAAAACATGGCCACGGGTACTGGAGAGGTGGCTTTTCAGTTAAGAGCACTGGCTGCTCTTCCAGGGACCCTGATTTTATTTCCAGCACCCACAAGGTAGCTCACACCCATCTGTGGTTCCAGTTCTAAGGGACTTGATACCTTCTTCTGGCCTTGGGGACTAGGTACCTACATCACGGTCCACGGACAAACATTTGGGCAAAACACCCGTACACATCATGCACATAAAAATTTGCTTTTCTAATTAATGGTCACTAACTGTGACATTCCCTTTCCAACTTTGAGCTGAAAATTGAGTGCCTGAATAGTAAATCTGTTTTGATTATACTTCTTTCGGTTTGTTTTATGTGTGACACACACACAGACGCACACACACACACACACACACACACACACACACACACACACACACCACACACTGCTATATGGAAGTCAAAAGACAACTTCCAAGAATTGCCACTCTCCTCCCATCCTGTGGGTCCCAGAGATGGCATCCAGTCCCCAGGCTTTGTGGGAAGTGCCGTAACCCGTGTCATCAGCCCTTTCTTTTTAAGTAAATTATACCTGCATCGAAGTGTACTTTCCATGCATATAATTCACATATTTGAAATGTAGCTGTTGACTCCTGATTGTGCGCATTGGTGCGCGCGCGCGCGCGCGTGTGTGTGTGTGTGTGTGTGTGTGTGTGTGTGTGTAAAACTATTGTTACCGTAACCACCCACATTAATTTCCTTTTTTCCTTCTGACCCTTTCCTGATAATTCCCCTTCACTTCCAAACCTGGGAAGCCACCGACTTAGACTGTGATGGCCGATCCTCGCTGTCAGCTTACCATGGCTTAGAGTGACTGGAAACAAGACTCTGGGCATGTGTTCGAGTGAGTTTCTAGATTAAGTTAATTGAGGCGGCAAAGACACACATTATGCCATCATGCCCCTGGCTGGGGTCCAGCCTGAAGGGGAAGGAGACACCAAGCTGAGCGCCAGCGTTCATGTCTCTCTCTGTGTGCCCAGCTGCCTCACACTCCTGCCGCCATGATGAACTGTGCGTACCCTCAAACTGTGATCCAGAGTCAACCCTTCCTGCTTCTGTCAGACATTTTACCAGCACAATGAGAAGTGTGACTAATACAATGGTTTCCGTCATTAGTATGACAGAATTTGATCCGTCCAAACGTCAATGTATAAAGTGTGTGTTTTTACACAAATGAATTTTGCTCAGCTTGATTCTTTCGAGAATCATCGGTGCGGTTTCATTTGCAAGGATTTTATTCTTCCTTTATTCCCGAACATTCTATTGCTCAGATTCATCACAGTTTCCTATTGACTGAACTTTAAGAAGAAATAGGCTTGTCTCCAGTTGGGGCCTATTGCAAATAAAACTGTTAGGAACATACTTGTAAGAGGTCGTGTGTGTGTGTGTGTGTGTGTGTGTGTGTGTGTGTGTGTGAACATAGATATTCATTTCTCAAATACCGAGCAGCAGAATGGCTGGCTCATGTGACAGGTGTACTTTTGCTTTCATAAGAAGCTGTCAAAATATTTCCCAAAAATAGTCCTGCCATTTCTTCTGTGCCTGTGTGGTACATGTTACGTTGTGTATCGTTGCATAGGCGAGTTTAACTTACTCCGTACATTTGTCAACACTTGGCCTTGCTGGGCTTATCAGTTCTAGCCACACTGGGGACAGTCTACTATGATTTGAATCTGCGTGCTCCCATGACTAATGGATGTGAGCATGTGGTTTTCATGTGTTTATTAAGTTCTCATACATTTTCTTTACTGCAGGCTTTGTTCAAATATTTAGTTCTTCTTTCTTTCTTTCTTTCTTTCTTCCTTTCTTTCTTTTTTTGCTGTTCTATGTGTGGTATATGTGTGAGTACTTAGTGTGTTTGGTGTGTGTGTGCATGTGAGAGAGAGAGAGAGAGAGAGAGAGAGAGAGAGAGAGAGAGAGAGAGAGAGAGATCAGAGGTCAACTCATGCGAGTCACTTCTTTCCTTCTACCATCTGGGTCCCAGGGATTGGCCTGAGGTCATCAGGCTTGGTGGCAAACACCTTTACCTGAGCCACCTCCACGGCTCTGCAATGGTTAACTTAAAGACCTTTACCTGGCTCTAGTGGTCTGAATGAGACTGTCCCCCATGGACTCATGTGCTTCAACGTTTGACCTTAAGTTAGTGGCTAGTTGTGGAGCTTAGGAGGTATAACATTGCTGGAAAAGCATGTCGCTGTGACTGGCTTTAAGAGCTTAAACCCTTGTCAGACTCCCAGGTTGCTCTCTCTGCTTTGTGCTTACGGGTTGCGTTTGAGCTCTCGGCACCCGGTTCCAGCCACCATGCTACTTGGCGCCACACTCCCTCTGCATAACAGACCCATGAGCCATATAAACTCTTCCTTCTAGAAGTTTCCTCGGTCATGGTGTTTTATTGAAGCAATAGAGAGCTAACTAACCCTGGGCCATGTCAGTCTTGTAGTTAGTTAGCAGTCTTTGTAGTGCTTCTCTGGGTTCCTCCAGGCCTGTCCCAGGCCTGTGCTGCCCGCCTGCCTGGTAGACAGGTATAGAGATTATGATCTCCTGGTCTAGGAGTTGGAAGATGGTAGCCAGCGGGTCACTCTTGTCTTTGCTTTTCATCTCTTCATTTTTCTTCGTACATACGCGTGTGCTTGTACCCTAAGGCAAAATAGGGAGGCGAAGGTGGCTATCTATACCATATAAAGTACAACCTTATTGGGAGAAGCAGCCTGTTTGGCTCTGATTTTCCCAGTCAGTTTTATAACCCATGCTGTCAATATGTCTAAAATTAAATGACTTTCTTGGGAGAAGCAAGGCCTTTTCTTAAAAACCAACTTACAGGATGAAAACTGCCTTTGTCTGCTACCTCTAGATTTGGGAGCTTGGAGTTCTCAAATGATCCCAGTAGAAGCTACACAAATAACAGTCAATGCAAAATGCATGTGGAGCAAGCCTGGTGTCCATGTGAGCTGAAAAGAGAAGGGATTCTGAGTTTAGCACATAGATATGTTTCTTTCCAGATTGTACACAGCACTGCTATTTTCTAAGGGGGAAAAAGAAACTCGAGTAATTTCACTGATTTATGAAATTACCCTGAACTCTGTGCTCAGCTGTAAACGAACAGGATCGTGAATATTTTAAAGTAATTCATTCTATCTTCTGTTTAAAGGGTAAACTTCATGTAGCCCAGGTTAGCCTTAAACTTGCTATGTGGCTGAGGATGACCTTGAACACCCTCCGGCCTTTACCTCCTGTGAGCTGGGAATGCAGGCGTGTTTTACCGTATGCTGATTCGGATAGGATCCAGGGCTTCATGCAAGTGCTCTCCTAGCTGAGCCATCCCCCAGCACTGCCTCCTTTCATTTCTGGCTGGATGTACGGAGGGGAGGGGGTGCTATGGTTTCAGTACGGTCAGCATTCGCATGCATTCGATGCACCTGGACATCTCTGACTGATCGTATGTCCATGTCTCATACCAGTGGGATCTGACTCTCTGGGCTGGGCCCTTGAGGGTGATTTCTGTGTGAAAGGTCTTCTGGCCTCGTGTCATGCCCAAGTGCAGACCCCACAGGCAGTGAAAAGGAAGAAGAGCATCAGAACCTCAAAGAAAGGTAGGCTGGGGAGGTGACGCAGAGACACAGTTGGTCAAGTGCCTACCGTATAAGCATGAGGACCCGCATTCCACCCCCAGCACCCACATAACAGCCAGGTGTGGTGCGTGTGCTTGTCACCCCTGCCCTGGGAGCAGGAGCAGGGTCAGGCGCAACCCTAGAGCTTGCTGGCTAAAGAGATTTTGCCTAATTGGTAAGGCCAAGATACCCTGTCTCAATCAGGTTGGACATATGTCCCATAGGAAATGTCTCATGCTATCCTCTGGCCTCTGGCCTCTGCCCAGGCAAGGAATGCATTCCTACATGTGCTCACAGGTGTACCTTCACAGACAGACAGACAGATGGACAGACAGGCAGAAGACAGACACACACACACACATTCAGAGACAGAGAGAGATAGACAGAGACAGAGACAGAGGGAGGGAAGAAAGGAGGGAAGTAGGGAGGGAGGGAGCAAGGGAAGAGGGAGGAAGGGAGGACAGAGAAGCACAGCGGCACTGTGAAGATAAGGCCATCAACTGAACAAAGAATTTGTCTCAGCAAACTCTTTCCCTAGGACCCACTGCCCCTCAGGCCTGGAGACCTTGACAGCTTTCTTTCCTCACCTGTACCTGGCAGTGGTGACACCAGTGCCTGAGATGGAACTGGTCCACAGCCACTGAATAGATTTCTGGGAAGAGGAGGAGATGAGAACATGGATGATTCCAGAAGAGTCTGGATGTGTCCTGGAGCTCTGGTTTTAAAGCTATGGCACCTGCCCAGTCAGGTGAGCTCAGACACCTCTGACTGCTTCTCAGGGTTGGCACACAGCACATATCCCAGGGAGGTTAAGGGACAATCTGCCTCAGGGAGGACTTTCCCCATAATTGAGAGACAAGGCCAGGAAGGACCTGCCAAAGCCACCGGGAGTCTTGACAGGGGAGACAGCCTCATGACAAGCAGTCCCAGACACATGGGTCCCTTGGCCTGCCCCTCCCAGCCCAGCTTGGCTGCCCAAGAAACAGGAGGAGTGCGGATTTCACTCGGTGAGAACCGATAGAAACCACAGCAGCTCCTCTGTCAGCTCCACTAATCATCAGCCTCAATCTCTGGTGCGATATTTTATGAATTAATAAAAATGATCACGGGCAGTCCAGGGGGACCCAGGGAAGAATCGCATGCGGTAGAATTTTAATGAGCACCATGGGGAATTTCAACCTTCCCTTGCTTTTTATTATTATTTTTTTTTTTAAAAAATCTTCCCTTCTCCCTCATCACTGGCCCACCCCTTTTGCAAAAAAAGAAAAAAAAAGAAAAGAAAAAAGAAAGAAAAATCATAGATGAGTTGGCTCTAAATGACTGCTACATGAATGACGAGTCTTTCCCTCCCGGTGTTGTTTGGCCCACCATGCAGCCCTCCTGCCCTACACACCCTCCTGGCAGGCACACCTGCTCTCTGCCCTAATTGAGCAGATCATCAGCCGATTTGTCATGCTTAGCCCAGACCCCCTAACTGCCACCCCTCCCCCAGACTGCCAGCCCTGGCCTGCCTGGAACACTCGGCAGATGTCGAGCCTGTGCGTGTGTGTGCGTGTGTGTGTGTGTGTGTGTGTGTATGTGTGTGTGCTTGCGCCTGTGTGTTATGACAGATCTTGTACTCATTATTGAATAATTCATTGTTGCATTAATGTCTTCAGATAACATCTCTCACTTCCTCAGTCCTCTCTCTCATCTGGCTCGCTGGGGAAAACTTGATTATGCCTGCCGCCCTGACGACAGAGTACACAGATAAAAGATAATTGCTTGGCTTGACTCCTCCATTGATATGAAAATAAGATTTAAATTATTCACTCCAGTTTAAAGGTTAGTTGAAGGTTATTACAGGGGATGAAGGGGGGAAAATCAGTCTTCGTGCGTTGGGGGCTGAGATAAGACAGGTTTGAAAGGGCCTAATGCACTTCGTGGGCAGAAGCGCCGGCTTTCGAATACACCCAGAGCCCCTCTAGAGATTTCAATCTAGGAGAAGTCAATTATTTATAAGCAAATTATGGCCGGCTTCTCGTATACATAAAACACTCTGCGTCATAAATAAGGACAGGGTGGTGTCTGCTCCCTTTTCAGCACCCAGTTTTTCTTGATCTCAAAGCCTGGGCGGAGTTACAATGGAAATTTAATGAGGTGCCTCCATTAGGAAGGTCGACTGCTTGGTGGGGGGGCTCCTTTTAGTAAATGACGATTCTGTTAAAAATAAAAATGATAATTTGGCTTTAGACAGGTCTCTAGCTAGGGATGTGACTCTCGTGAGGGGCACAGGAAGTAGACCCTTGAGGGCACTGCTGAGCTTGCTCCTGCCCTGGTCCATCCCACACAGTAGTGTTCCTGGAGGGTTTGAGGGCTCGGCATAGGAAATGATCTCAGGGCTGCTTCTTCCCATGGAGCAACCTCTCAGGCCTGAGGATCAATAATTGATAGCCTTCCATGTTTCTGGAAGTTGGGCGCTGTTTCAGAATGTATCCAGTCCCTTTCACTCCATGCATTAATCATGGAGAGCCATTTTAATCAGAATAAAGACCCTGGGAGCTAGTGTGGCAGCTTGAAGCAGCTCAGGAATGTGCTGGGACCCCTCCCGGAGGAAAGCACTTCTAGGTTTCAATATGCCTAGAACTTCCCCTTGTTCCCTGTTCACGGATTTCTGTCCCCCTTATATCTGCAAACAGGGCATCTTCTATCCACACAGGAGGCACTGCAGCCCTCTGAAGTCGGTGCGGCTACACAGCAGAACTAGTTGGGGTAGGAGTGGGGACAAGAAGGTATGGAAATCTGGAGGTTCCTTGTAACAGGGATGAGGTTGGGGCAGGGATGCTGCCCTCTGAGACCTCGCCATCACCTTGAGGCCTTCCAGAAGGTTGAAGACCCTCCTGGCTCTCAACGCTGTGGCTCTCTATGGATATCCTATTGGAAGGGGTTCCAGCATCAACCAGCTTGTGGGGGAAGAGCCCCACACAGCTTGAGTTTTGCCTAACTAAACTGGCCCGGTGAAGACAGGATCTGAGCTGGCTGACCGTGGGCAGCAGAGGAGATAAGGGCAGTGAGGGAGGGGAGGCCCAAGAGAAGTGGACCCCCAAAATGATAATGCTGGGGACAGTGTCCTAGACAGGACCTGACCAGGTAAACATGATTATAAATAGATGGGTAAATAGAAACCTAAACTCAGCATTCCTCGGGGATCTGTTAAGGTGGGCTTCTGCTTACCAGGAAAAGCACTACTTCCCTATGAGCCCCAGTGGTCAACTGCATCACAAGGGCATCTAGTTCCTGGTTAATCTGAACAACCTGAATCAGCTAAGACCACCCACCTTGCTGACTACCATGGAAAATCCACATGGCCTTCTCTCCAAGCTGCAGTTCTCTATTCTCCGGTGGCAGACTAATAGTTTGTTCCCCCAGTGAACTTTTCTTTCCTAACCAAAGAATGGTCCAGTTCACTGGTCTTGGTGTGCCCTCTCTTTAAGTGGGCATTTCTGGCAAGCATAGATCTGTTGGACTCTGGGATCAGGTGTAAGATACTATTCATTTGCCCTTTTTGCCTAAACCTGGAGCCAATGGCACTACTGAAACTCCGCAGACAAAACTAAACCAGAGCAGGCGAGAGCAAGAAAATTACATGAACACCCGAAAGTAGGTTAAATGACTTGTCCAAAGGCCAATGGAAATGACCCAACCCCAGCCATGCTTCCGCCGTAGCTAACAATGTTTTAGGATTGGTTTTGCATGGACTATTTGAGCTCCAGAAAGCAGCAAGTGTTGCTTGCTGCCTCTGGTCAGGCCTTGTGAACATATTGGGAGGACATAGCCAGACTCTTCGCCTGGAGAATTTAGACAGGGACCCCTGGGCTCTTTTTAATTCTAAATTCTATGAATACAAAGTTACTAGAATGCTCCTCAAGGAAGACTTGGAAGGGTAGAGACTCTGCCTTGAGTCAGCAGAAGAAAAGAAACCTTAGCTATTTAGTTACACAGAACCGGCACTGCAAGGTTACAGTGTTTCAAGTCTCCATCACGGTGCAGGAAACAATGAAATAAGAAGTGGCCCGCATCACAGCAGGGATGGGCATGTAGCAGGGTTAATGTAGGAGGAAGAAGGCTGAGGAAGGCTGAGGAAGGGCCAGCAGGAACCTGAGAGGGGGAGGGGTTTCTGAAAGGGGTAAGGGAAGCTGGGGTGTTGGTGGAGGGGACACAGGGATTGTTCAAAGCTGACAGGAGGGGACAGAGCAAGCAGTTTGAGTAGGGTTGATGACTGCCACAGCTGAGGCCATGTGTTGGAGGTTAGCTCAGAGGTCAGGCTGCCAGGCTGGGGTTTTATGGAGAACTTTGATGCTTGGTAAAGCCCCTGGTGATTAGGAAACAGAAGAATGAGGTGTGGAAAGCAGGGTCTAAGGAAAAGAATAAAGAGGCAGTGGGCAGGAAATGTAAGACAGGGGCCAAGGATGGCCATAGATGAAGGCCTTCCTCCCCTCCTCTTCCTCTTCTTCCTCCTCTTTTGTTCTCATTCTCTTCCTCCTCTTTCTCATCTTCCTCCTCTTTTCTTCTTATCCTCCTCTTCTTCCTTCTCTTCTCATCTTCCTCCTCTTTTCTTCTCCTCCTTTTCCTCCTCCTCCTGTGTGTGTTAAGCGTTTGCATATACATGTACTGGAGAGTACAGGACAGCCTAGATGTTACACGAAAGCATTGGCTTGTTCTTTGAGCCAGGATCTCCCATTAGCTCAGAATAGGAGTAGAGCCCCCAGGGACTTGCCTGCCTCTGCCTCTCCAGCTCTGCAATTACAAATCCACACCACCACACCAGACTTTTCAAAAACTTGGATTCTAGGGATTGAACGGAGGTCTTCATGCTTGCACAGTGAGCACATTTCCAACTAAGTCCTCTCTCCAGTCTTTATCCCAGACTTCTTTTTGTCTTTTCATTTTTCTTTGCTTAAAAAAAATTTTAGATTAAGTGTTTTCAAAACCAAGATACTCTCATTGGCTGGGAAAATGTAAGGAAGAACATACCCAAATGAACACAAATAGAGAAGACGGTGAGTTACCATCGCAGAGGTAAACTATTCTGACAAAGCAACTTAAGAACAGGTTTATTTTAGCTCATAGGTCAAGAATGGAGTCAAGCTGACAGAAGCCTGAAGCAGCTGGTCACACATTTCCAAACAGGAAGCAGAGAGAGATGAATACGTACCGCTGCCCTATTGCACAGCCCAGAATCTTAGCCAGGGGTTGGCGCTACCCACGGTGGGTGATCTTCCCACTTAACACAGTCAAGAAAATCCCCCATAGACATGCTCAGAGGTCTGGCTCCCAGGTGATTCTAGATTTTGTCAAGTTGACAGCACAAAGGATCTCACTCTGAAACATGTGGGGACATTTCACAGGGAATGAGTAACCAAGGACCAGAAGAGAACTTGTCCAGAGGAGACCTCTACACAAGAGACATGCCTAGAGAACCTGTTCACAGGCAGCAGGCCTGCTGCAGGACCCTGGAGCTCTGATTGTGAGTTCAGTGTTTTATCCTTGAGGATGCACTAACTCCTAATAGTCAAGAAAGAGAAATGGGCAGGTATAGTGACTAGTGACTTAGCACTAGGCTCATTTTCTCAGAGAGGTGGGAAGGTTAAACCTGGTCGCACAGACAGGTCTGCAGGTCATCTGAGTCATACTTAAGGTCACCTGAATGCACCATGCCAAATAGTATTTGATTTTTTTCCAATATCCAGGTCCTGGGCACCCCTCGAGAGTTCTGGGATGGAGGCCACTCCGCAAGCACAAATGACTGATTGCCTGTGCAGGACGCTAGGCTAATGAGCCTGAGGTCGCTGCAGGGATGGATATCCATCCAAACGGCGCATATTAAAACCCTCCTAATCATTTTTGCTAGCTGGCTCCCTAATGTGATCCGGTGATGTGCCTGGGTTTAAATTCTCATTACCCATTTCCACCCACAGGTAACAGGTCTCGCTCATTCACTGTGGGCAATTTCCTGCCCCATTACCTGTGAAAATCAGAGAGCAGCCGGGCCGTTAGGAGAGCAAAAGAGCCCATTTCCTCCTCTTAAAAAACACAGTAAAGCAGGTGCCCTGGGTCTTTGTAAATCCGTGTGCCAGCCCACCTAGGCCCCATGTTCTACTGTGCCCATCAGAAGTGGGCAAGCACTTTAACTCATTCTTTCTTGCCACAGATCCTGGGGATCACACCCCACCCCCACCCTTGGCTTAAGCACAACCCTTTGCATGGAGTCTGCTTTTCAGGACGGTTTCTCACCTCCCAGGTCTCTGCAAGCAGTGACAACAGAGCCGATCTACCTCCTGCAGAAAGCTAGGGGACACTGGTTTCTGACCACACCTTGCCTATCGTGGCCATCTACCCACGGTTTCCTTTCTTCTAAAACAGTGGTTCTCAACCCTCTTAATGCTATGACCCTTTAATACAGTTCCTCATGTTGTAGTGACCCCTAACCATGTTGCTTCTTCATAACTGTAATTTTGCTGCGGTTATGAACAATAATGTAAATATCTAATATGCAGAATATCTAATTTATGGGACCCCCAAAGCGGTTGTGACCCACAGGTTGAGAACCTCCGCTCCAAAAGCAGGATTTAAAGGGCAGAGCTTGCATCTGCTAAGGTCACCTATCACTGTATAACAATTTATCCCCCAAAGCATCGCAGTTTAAAGCAATGGTTAAAGACTGGAGATGTACGCCAGTGTCAGAGAGTTGGCCTACCATGCACATAGCCCTGGGTTCAACCCCCACCGGCAGAAAATGACACAAAAGGAATAGTAAGCCAGAACCCATCACCCACAGGCTTCCCGCCATTGTGATTACTGGAGGTGGCTGTGTGCCCGGCTACATCTGGGCACCACACCATCTACCTATGTGGCACCATCCAGCATTTTCCTCAATGACCTGTGTTGGAACTGGTCCTCAAAGCGAGACTGAGAGTCACTCAGCATGGTGTCCATCAAAAGTAGCTGGGCCATTCCAAGTGTTTGGGGTCCGGGTGTCCTGTGGACTTCAATTCCCTGAGGCTTCACTGAGCCTCAGGATTTACCTGAGATGGGATTTACACAGCTGGAAAGTTAGTGATGGCTTTGGCAGAAGGACTCAGTTCATAGAACATACTCTCTAGGCAGCTTGAGTATCCTCACAACATGGTGGCTGGTTTCTCCTACAACCACTGATCCAGAGACTCGGGATTAAAGCAGCCCTGTCTCATGTGAATGACCCTTGGAAGTCACTCCAACCTTCTTTCACTTACAAAAGCTCAGTGGGTGAAGACTGTAGGTAGGGCATCATCAGTTCCAGTAGGTGCAGGGCCCGTCCTGGAGGCTGGCTACCTGGAAACTCTGTATCCTTCCTACCATCAGGGGCGCATCACCTTCAGTAGGTCTGCAGGAAAGGAGAGAGAGTCGCTGAGTAACCTCCCTTGCTTATTTAACTACAGTGTCCTAGAATAGGTTTTATCTTTCTGCTGGAGAGGCAGGCTCAGCAAGTGGCTGGT